>NC_060899.1:1480000-1502500 GCF_014805685.1 Silurus meridionalis | reverse complement strand
ATCAAATCACTCAATTATAGACTGCGAGTAATAATTACTACAGCTCCTGAATTACAGAGCTCCTCCATGGATGGATGGATGGATGGATGGATAGATAGATAGATATGTATGGACGATGCATGAAGAGACAGAGAGGTAAATAAAGGACTAAGCCACACAGGGATACACTGCGCTGCATGTGGAGGAGAGCGACACATTCACTAATCGATTATCTGCAAAGTGATGGGACACAATTAAAAGTGATATCGAGTGAAGAGCAGAGCAGCAGCAGCAGCAGAAGAAGGAGGAGGAGGAGGAGGAGGAGGAGAAGAATTGAGGTCTGGGGTTCGAATTAAAACAGATAAAGTTTGACCTTTTTTTTTTGCAGATTTTTTCTGATGCTGGGTTTCAAATTTTTTAATTACCTACCTACCTACACACCTACCCACCTACCTACCCACACCCACCCACCTTACACCTACCCACCTACCCACACCTACCTACCCACACCCACCCACCTTACACCTACCCACCCTTACACCCACCTACCTACCCACACACCTACCTACCCACACCTACCTACCCACACACACCTACCCACCTACCCACACCCACCCACCTACACACCTACCTACCCTTACACCCACCCACCTACACCCACCCACCCACCTACACACCTACCTACACACCCACCCACCTGCCTTACACCCACCTACCCACACCCACCTACCACACACCTACCTGCACCTACACACCTACCTACCTACACACCCACCCACCTACACCCACCTACCTACACACCTACCCACCTACACACCCACCTACCCACACACACCTACCCACCCACACACCCACCTACCCACACACCCACCCACCCACCCACCCACCCACACACCCACCCACCCACACACCTACCTACCCTTACACCCACCCACCCACACACCCACCCACCCTTACACCCACCCACCTACACACCCACCTACCCTTACACCCACCTACCCACACACCTACCTACCCACACACCCACCTACCTACACACCTACCTACCCTTACACCTACCTACCTACACACCTACCTACCCTTACACCTACCTACCTACACACCTACCTACCTACACACCTACCTACCTACACACCTACCTACCCTTACACCTACCTACCTACACACCTACCCACCCACACACCTACCCACACACCCACCCTTACACCCACCTACCCACCCACACACCCACCTACCCACACAACTACCCACCCACCCACCCACCCACCCACCTACACACCCACCTACCACACACCTACCTACTTACCTCCACACCTACCCACCTACCTACCTGACAACCAACCCACCCACCCACCACCTACCACTGATACAAAGCACTGAAACTGGAGACTCCTTCCATATACTCAATACACACACACACACACACACACACACACACACACACTTCTCCTCATACTAAAAACATCTGTGATCAAAAATATTCAGGCCACGTCCTCATAAACAAGCTTGTTGCATTTTGAGTGTGTGTGTGTGTGTGTGTGTGTGTGTGTGTGTGTGTTTCAGCTGCCAAAATCTTATTTGGTCAAATGATAAATTTCACACAGATGTTTTCTTGCTCTTGTTAAAACACACACACACACACACACACACACACACACACACACACACACACACACACACACACACACAATGTCCCCTAACATGCACTAAATTACTCTGAAATCCAGCTGTTGGCCTTCAGAGCTGCTTAACTTTGGAAGCTTTAGTGTGGACACAAGATAAAAACTGCGATATGTTTAGTAGCTCTACCTGAACTCCAGCTCCATGTTCTCCATCCTAATGATGCCAATGGAGCTTCGTCCAGATGCACGTGTTCCAGAAACACCCTGAGTAAAGCCCTGTGGGACACCCTGAGGAACATTCCAACTTAAATTTAAAGGAACAGCATCAGAGACACCTCAAGGAACACCCTGAGGAAGCAACTCTAAGCAACACCTTGTAGAACACTCTGGGAAACATCTTTAGGAATGTCCTGAGGAATACACTAAAAAACACCTTAAATAAAAACCTTGAGGGACAACCTGAGGAATGTTCTGAGAAACACTCTAAGGAGCAACCGGAGGATTGACCTGCAAAGCACCCAGAGGAACACGTTGATGAACAATATAAAGATCACCTGGGGGACCATCCTGCAGAAGAACACCCATTGGAACAATTTAAGGAACACAAGGTTTTTTCATCAGAGTGCTTAAGTCTACTTCACTCTTCATCCAAGTGTCTAATTCAGAACATAGTGGAAGTTGAAAAAGCCTCTCTCTCTCTCTATCTCTCTCTCACACACACACACGCACACACACACACACACACACACACACACACACACACACACAATGTGTGATTTATGGAGCGCTGCCTGGCTCGACTGGATCACAGCGAGCGATGCGAAGGAAGTAGCCTGTGTGTGTGTGTGTGTGTGTGTGTGTGTGTGTGTGTGTGTGTCAGATCGTGATTTACTCAATTTCATTTCCATTCAAGCGAAGTCAATCTCTTCAGAAGGTCACTGGACGCCGTTTCTACATTAGCGTCTTTTAATCCCCATCTGTCAGCACAGAGCCCAGCCGGAGCGCTCGTTAATTACACACACACACACACACACACACACACACACACACACCTGCACAGCAGCTCTGTAAAAATGTTCCATTGCAACATGAAAACATCAACTAGAGCTGAAGGGTCAAATCAGGCCAGAAGAATGATGAACCGAGAAGACAAGAGAAGAATGGACGAGAGCTTGAGATGAAACAGAAGAATGTAAATAAACAAACTGATCTGCAGGTCACAGGTGAGGACAATAAAAGCCAATTATCCAATCAGAAACCAGGGGGCGGAGACAAGACACCAAACGAGGAAGTAATGCCAATCAAAAAAATCCTGAAGCCCAATTGTGGTGTGAGATGATAGAAGATCTTGCATGATCATCATTAATGTGAAGTTCCACTTCTTCTCTGTGTTGGCTTCTATCAGGTTCTCTGCTAAATAAACAATGGGGTGGTGCATCTGTAAAAGACTGGTCTCCAGTATCATCATCTTGTGCCCCTGGAAATGTGGAAACGTTCGGCAACTCGTGCTTGATGATCGTCTGAGAACAATCAACATGATCTCACTTCTGCACAAACCCTACTCACCAGATTTGGCTCCTGTGACTCCTGCTCTCTTCCTGAAGACACCGTTGCAGAGATGAAGGTGCTTGAGAAAGACGTCCAGGATATGTTCCAGAAGAACGCTGGGAGGCGCTGTATTTCTGTGCAAGGCGACAAGGAGATCGTGTGGAAAGATCGATAAATAATGTCTTTCTTGTAAACAGTCTCCAAACATTTTAATACCAACTCATACTTCACGCAAATGAGGTCACGTGTGTTGGAGTTTGGAGTTTCTTCCTTTATTCCTCTAAATGTTCTGCTTGCTGTTGAACTGATGCTGAACTGTATGTTGGTGATCAGTAGCAGAGGAGGAAAGTAATGAAGTATGAATACGTCACTGTACTTCAGTAGATTTTTCCGGTATCAGGATTTTACTTTCACTCATCACATTTTTACACAAATATCTGTACTTTCTTCTTCTTACATTTTCAAATCAGACTCGTTACTTTAGTTTTAATCTGTTTGGTGAAATGATCAATATTTTTCTTCTCACTGCGCCGTTTCAGCACATTTCCTCTCTCTCACACTACAGACGTAGACTAGTTTCTGAAGCTCACAATGAGCAGAGCAGAAGGCAGTAAAAAGTCTGGGGTTAACGTAGATGAGACAGAGGGAGTCACTGATGAGAACATGACTAAGAACAGAGACATTCCTGATCATCATCATCTTTTCTCTGCTTGTGTTCTACATGTTGGATCTTCAGACTAAATACATTCATTAGAGAACAACATTTGTAATAATTAATTGATGAGGGCTGTCAAAAATGCAAATTCATTTTTATGGCACAAATTTAATAACGTGTGATTAATGCAATGCAGCATGCATTTCTGTTTGACCATTTAAAAAAATAAAAATAAAATTATAAATAATAAATTTATTTATAAATAAATAAATATAAATGTGGTCACATTAAAACCTTCATGACGTCTTTTCTTTACTTAGATATAAAACAAAGATAAAAACTCCACTGAAAATTTTAATCAGTTTAATCAGTAAACATTTGTGCGTAAAGTCTCAAATCAGCACCAAAATCCACCATGATGCGCACAATTAACCCTCTGGGGGCGCCAAACGCGCCGGCCAGCTTTCTGCTATTTTTTTTCCTCATAAACTCTGAAACAAACTTAAATCCCTCTGTTTTTTGATTGTACAAATAAGATCAATACATCAATCGAATCTGTAAAGGGTCTGCTTTTATTTGTATGCATCATAATAACAACAAAACGCTGTGGTTTTGTAAAATCAAGTAAACAGACAGGGGGCGCTCTCTGTGTCTCTTCACAGACACATACCGTATTTTCCGGACTATAAGCCGCTACTTTTTTTTCTACGTTTTGAACCCCGCAGCTTAAACAACGAAGCGGCTAATTTATGAATTTTTCCTGGGTTTTTCCTCGATTTCACAAACTTCAAGCCAAAAAACTGAGCCCCATAACATTAGACCAATGAAATTTCCGAACGGAAACGAAAAAACGCACTTCCCCTGTGTTCTGAGCTGCACGGCATCGAGAGAAAAAACGTTTTTTTTAAACGCATGACGATGCCAAAAGATAAACTCCAGAGAGAAATAGATGTGAAAGGAAGGAGGAAGACAGTGAACAATGACTTTCTTGGTCGGCTACTGTTTAGATACAAGCCGTTGTAATGCGTTGAGTCTGGGTGAAGGGAGAGCTCACTAACTCCAGTTACAACAGAAATCATATAAGCACAGACAGGTTTCCAAAACTCGTGCTTTTTTATTATTCTTGGCAACAGCGTTAAGATTTAGTCAAAGAAACTTAGAAATGAGCATCAGAAAATAATAAGGACATATTCCTCGGTCTTGCACACATGCAGTAATAGCGGAAAAATGCAGTGGAATGCTATTCCCAAAATACCGCTCTGCTCTTAAAGGAAGAGCAACGTATTTCACCTGTTACACCGTGTGTAACGTGTCTTTCGTTAAAGCCTGTGTAAAGTACATTAGTTTGTAAAATTCAGTCTGTGCGGCTTATATATGGGTGCGCTTTATAGTCCAGAAATTGCGGTAAATAAAACAACAGGAATCTCAGGAATATTTGCCTCACAGACCAAATAAAAAAATAAAAAAATGTCTACTTTTAAATCAATTAATAAATTCCGATTCACATGGAAAACAAATATTCTCTAATGATGTAATTCTTATGAAAGTTAGAAGAGGTACAGTTTCCCCCGGTATCACCTCGTTAACCGTCCGTGTGGAAACGTAGTAAGAGTTCCGTTTGGTGTCCTGATGATTTACACCATAATTAGCACAATTCCAAGAATATTTAATCGTCATGCTCCATGTTGAGTTCAGTTTCACTAATAATAAACACACATTCGCATAAAGCATCAATATTTGTACATGTTGATTAGAGTACGAATTAATTAATGACAATCGTGCGATTAATCACAATTAAATATTTAAATCGATTGACAGCCCTGATATTAATATGACGTGAGGTTTAGTTACCAGTGTGACACTAAAGAGCCCAAACTTCTTTACTTTCACTTGAGTAAAAAAAGTGCAGTTCAGAACTTCAGCTTTTACCAGAATCTTTTTAAATCATCAGTATCTGCACTTCTACTGCGTGAAGGATGTGTGAACTTCTGCCACCTCTGATAAGTAAATGCCACTAAATACATTTTAAAATAATTGAAATGTAGTGAAGTTACAATAAAAGTCTCCCCAAGTGGAAACAGTTCAGTAAAGTACAAATACACAAAAAAGCTACTTAAGTACAGTAACACATTATATTGACTTCATTGCTGTTTATTACTGAAAATATATTTGACATTTAGAGAGCAAAGAGTTTATTAGCGCTAGCTTTGTGTTATTCTGGATTTTTTTTCTTTTGCTACGAGCTCATCGTGCTGCAGATCGAGTGTTAGGAAAGAACCTTTATCACCCGTGGCATTGACTATAATGATTATTTTTCACTTAATCTCTTTCTCTCTCTCTCTCATTGACTTGTCTGTTCTGGATCTGGGTGAAAAACGCTTCAATCCTGAAGGACGAGAAACTGAGAAGAAGAAGGAGAAGAGGATAGAAGACAGACACGTAATCTTTTAATCTCTCAATCTCTCAGACGCTTCTCTTTTTTTCCTCCCTGCTCCATTTTTTCCTGCTGAAACATTTCATATTTTAATCACCGTCTGATTTTCCAGCCCTCTGATTTTCCACTCCTCACATACTTCTGCTAACTTTATGGATTTTTTTCTTTCCCTTTTTTTTTTTTTTTGACGTTTCTTTGAGTAATAAAAGCACGTTTTCTTCCCTCCACCCGTCCCCTCCTCTCTTTTATTTTTCCTCTCTGCGCCTGAAGGTTACAGCTTAAACAGGCATCATTCAGCGGAAAAAAACAAAAGACCCCCCAAAAAAAATTGATTCGGTTATCAGACTTGAAGCTTTGATCAGAAGCTGAAAAGCAGTGCTGCATGTCAGAAATGTGCGATTGCAGCTCTTTCTGAGTTTCACAATTACAACATGACGAGGGTCCAAAGTTTCGTCCCTGTTCTGTTCAGATCCTAAGGCAACCAGGAAAGATTCTTTTTTGTAACGTGTCGTGTGGCAGATGTTTAACATTTCCCCTGAATCTTCTCCTGGATCTGCATATTCGCTATGAGCTGTAGGTTTAAAATTCCGCAAGTTCTTCTGCTCAATATTTCATCTCCATTTTGTTTCTGGTATTAATTTGAAGCTCGGGGCGTCGCGCCGAGTGTCGCTGCGTGCCCCTTTTTATTCGTACCTAAATCTATAAAAAGTCTCTCATTGTTCCAATTAATCTGGGAGAAATATGGAATACAATTTAGTGCGTTGAAAATTTTACAGAAAGAAGGAAGGCCACGCCTCCTTCACGGAGAGAGTGTTCCAAAGGCCACGCCTCCTTCACAAATACTGTCTGTTACGAAGGCCACTCCTCCTTTAATTACACTGAATTTAAAAGTCAATGCCTTCTTCAATTACACTGGCTGTTACAAAGGCGATACCTTGTGAAAGATGAGACAGTTAGAAAAGCCACACCTCCTTCACTGAGTCTGTTACAAAGGCCATGCCCCCTTTTACTAAATCTGACTGTTACAAAGGCCACACCTCCTTCACTAAAATTGTTACAAAAGCCACACCTCCTTCACCAAAACCGATGGTCAGAAGCCAGTTTATGTTGTCAGTGTGGTGACATCACACCACCCCATCACTGATTATTTTCCTATAACAGCAGAACACACAGCATTTTACACGCTTAACACATCACAGGGTGCACCCCCCCCCCCTCCACCGTGTGGTAGTGAAGGAAAGTAGGGTTTAATAGGCAGTAGTGTCAGTAGTGAAAGTGACAGTAATGGCGCCCCCTACATCAGTTATTGGAAACGTATCCATCACAGTGTTGACGTAAATGTGACCCTCGGCACCTCGAGCTGAGAGACTGATCACATGCTGACACGTCCTATTTACTATCTCATGTTTTAACCTGCTCAGGTTAACCTCCTTCTGTCTGTCTGTCTGTCTGTCTGTCTGTCTGTCTGTCTGTCTCTGCTTCTCTCTTTCTGTCTGTCTGTCTGTCTGTCTGTCTGTCTGTCTGTCTGTCTGTATCTGCTTCTCTTTGTTTGTCTTTCTCTCTCCCTCTCTTTCTCTCTGTCTGTCTGTGTGTGTGTTTGTCTGTCATGCTGACACGTCATATTTACTATCCCATTTAATATTTATTCATTATTTATTATAATTTATTTTATTTTGTATTATATAAAAAGGATCTGAGTCGGAGTTTTATTTTTTAATATAACAGCTAATGTTCGAATGAATATTTTCTGTTTAATGGAATAATAAGAAGTCTTTCTTTCTATTTCTTTTTTCGGACTGAATAAGATCGTTTGTTGGAAGTGGAAAAGGAAGCTGGAACGTCTCGCTCTTTTCCTCCTGTCTGTGTGAATTTACGCCGCCCCTTAATTGGCTTCGATGGCGTTTAAAGCAAACAGTTTAAATAAGTAAAAGGCATTTGGACGAGCGAGGAGCCAAGTCTGCAATTATTGGAAGGGTATCAGTGAGTGTGTGTGTGTACGTGTGTGAGAGAGAGCCCATGGAGGAGGGGAAGTGTGTGTGTGTGTGTGTGTGTGTGTGTGTGTGTGTGTGTGTGTGTGTGTGTGTGTGTGTGAGCACAGGGAAGCTTCCAGAACGACAGGAAGCCTACAGGTAGGAGATCCATTATCTAAAAGCCAGCCAGTTAATTACGCAGCAGGGTGACATGTTTATAAGGATGAACTTTGGGCGTGTGATTAGAGCCCGGGGGTTGAGTGGGGTGGGGGTGGGGGTTCGAGGGGATGGGGTCTGAGGCAGGGGTTGGGTGGTTGTTGAGGGGCAAATGCCGGGCGCCGCAGGGCACATGTGGCCTCGTCTCATTTCCACACCTATTATATGCTAAAGACGGTCATTCAGAAAACGTCAGGATGAGAAGGAGTTCATTTAGAGGCTCGTTAATCCGAGCCGTATTTCAGCTCGAGTATAGGACAGGAGGAGGAAGGAGTGGAGATTTGGGGACTGGAAGACAGGAAGCGGGTGGTTTATGTCTCGCCAGAGAGAATGTGGATGAGAAAGAGGTACCACGAGGATTATATTTTTACTTTTGCCCCATAATCGGAATTTCTGTTCAGATCGGTCAGGAGGAGGTTGATTAATTTTCCTTAACAGCAGCAGGTTTATTAATAATCATTGTGCTCGTTTGCAACATTTTTGGAGATGTATACGGTGGATGCGGTACATAAACGTGAAAAAGAAGGAAACGTGTGGAATTGTTGATACGGAGGTGTTTATATACATTTATGGAAGGAGTCTCCAGTGTCAGCATGCCAAGACTGGAAATCTTCCAACGCTCAGAAATGTGAATAAATATATTTAAGTAGAAACTGTAGTGTGTGTGTGTGTGTGTGTGTGTGTGTGTGTGTGTGTGTGTGATGGGTTTGATATAAAGATCCCTTTCAGGTAGATGAGGGAAGGTCTCAATCTCCCAGATTTTATAACTCCTTCATTCACTGAACTTTATAAAAGAACAAAAGCTGATGAACTACATACTGTGTGTGTGTATATATATATATATGTTTCCTTTAGGTGAGAGCCCTAGTTTAAAAGAGGATGATGATGATGATGATCATGATGATGATGATTATCTCTAATGTATTACTACTACCACTACTACTACTACTAATAATAATAATAACAAACAAAAAATTAGGCAAGTCCTAGATCAGATTAGAAAAATTTACCTGAAATTAATCTGCTAAATTAATAAATTATAAAAAATCTCTCTCTGATACAGAATTCCAACACTTTGTAGATTTTAATCCAATTTGGATTCATTTATATTTATTATTAATGATGGAAGCATTTTTCATTAATGTTGAATAAAGTGAATATGACTTAAATGTAGGTCAGAAAAAATAACTTCCTACTACATCCCACTCTCTCTCTCTCTCTCTCTCTCTCTCTCTCTCTCTCTCTCTCTCTCTCTCTCTCTCTCTCTCTCTCACACACACACACACACACACACACACACACACACACACACACACACACACACACAGCCTCTCTCTCCGCCTGCTAAAATATTTACAGTGGCGCTTGTTATGATCCCTTTTACAGGAACAGGTGGGGTCAGGAGCCACTCTTCACTTCCTGTCTGTCTGTTTTAGCTCACGGCAGCTTGCACAATACAACTGGGTCAAATCTTTATAAACTTCAAACCTTACCTTTACCTGTAAACCTAAAAATGTCACCTACAAACCTCACTAACTTACACATCAACCAAACAACCTCAGCAATAAACCTCAAAACCTCATCTATAAACCCCACAACTGCACACATCAACCAAACAACCTCATCAATAAACCTCAAAACCTCATCTATAAACCCCACAACTGCAATCATCAACCAAACAACCTCATCAATAAACCTCAAAACCTCATCTATAAACCCCACAACTGCACACATCAACCAAACAACCTCAACAATAAACCTCAAAACCTCATCTATAAACCCCACAACTGCACACATCAACCAAACAACCTCAACAATAAACCTCAAAACCTCATCTATAAACCCCACAACTGCACACATCAACCAAACAACCTCAACAATAAACCTTAAAACCTCATCTATAAACCCCACAACTGCACACATCAACCAAACAACCTCAACAATAAACCTTAAAACCTCATCTATAAACCCCACAACTGCACATCAACCAAACAACCTCATCAATAAACCTCAAAACCTCATCTATAAACCCCACAACTGCAATCATCAACCAAACAACCTCAACAATAAACCTTAAAACCTCATCTATAAACCCCACAACTGCACACATCAACCAAACAACCTCAACAATAAACCTCAAAACCTCATCTATAAACCCCACAACTGCACACATCAACCAAACAACCTCATCAATAAACCTCAAAACCTCATCTATAAACCCCACAACTGCACACATCAACCAAACAACCTCATCAATAAACCTCAAAACCTCATCTATAAACCCCACAACTGCACACATCAACCAAACAACCTCATCAATAAACCTCAAAACCTCATCTATAAACCCCACAACTGCACACATCAACCAAACAACCTCATCAATAAACCTCAAAACCTCATCTATAAACCCCACAACTGCACACATCAACCAAACAACCTCATCAATAAACCTCAAAACCTCATCTATAAACCCCACAACTGCACACATCAACCAAACAACCTCACCAATAAACCTCAAAACCTCATCTATAAACCCCACAACTGCACACATCAACCAAACAACCTCATCAATAAACCTCAAAACCTCATCTATAAACCCCACAACTGCACACATCAACCAAACAACCTCACCAATAAACCTCAAAACCTCATCTATAAACCCCACAACTGCAATCATCAACCAAACAACCTCACCAATAAACCTCAAAACCTCATCTATAAACCCCACAACTGCAATCATCAACCAAACAACCTCACCAATAAACCTCAAAACCTCATCTATAAACCCCACAACTGCAATCATCAACCAAACAACCTCAACAATAAACCTTAAAACCTCATCTATAAACCCCACAACTGCAATCATCAACCAAACAACCTCAACAATAAACCTTAAAACCTCATCTATAAACCCCACAACTGCACACATCAACCAAACAACCTCAACAATAAACCTTAAAACCTCATCTATAAACCCCACAACTGCACACATCAACCAAACAACCTCATCAATAAACCTCAAAACCTCATCTATAAACCCCACAACTGCACACATCAACCAAACAACCTCATCAATAAACCTCAAAACCTCATCTATAAACCCCACAACTGCACATCAACCAAACAACCTCATCAATAAACCTCAAAACCTCATCTATAAACCCCACAACTGCACACATCAACCAAACAACCTCATCAATAAACCTCAAAACCTCATCTATAAACCCCACAACTGCACACATCAACCAAACAACCTCACCAATAAACCTCAAAACCTCATCTATAAACCCCACAACTGCAATCATCAACCAAACAACCTCACCAATAAACCTCAAAACCTCATCTATAAACCCCACAACTGCAATCATCAACCAAACAACCTCACCAATAAACCTCAAAACCTCATCTATAAACCCCACAACTGCAATCATCAACCAAACAACCTCATCAATAAACTTCATCCATAAAACTCACATCACGTATAAACCTTAATAAGCCTCATCTATAAATCTCACAGATCACATATAAACCACACAATCTCACATATAAACCTCACCACTCACCCATAATCCTCAAATCCTCATTTTAATCATTATCAAAATAATTATTTAAAACTTCACCTATAAACAACACGTTACATATAAAAATCACAACTTCACCAATAAACCTCACAACTTCACCTATAAACTTTTCAACATTTTTATTATAAACCTCACAATCTTACATGTAAACCTCATATGCTCGACAAAACCTCACAACTTCACCTATAAATCTCACAATCTAAACTATAAATCTCACAATCTCAGCTATAAATCTCACAATCTCACCTATAAATCTCACAATCTCAGTTATTAATCTCACAATCTCACCTATAAATCTCACAATCTCACCTATAAATCTCACAATCTCACCTATAAATCTCAGCTATAAATCTCACAATCTCACCTATAAATCTCACAATCTCACCTATAAATCTCACAATCTCACCTATAAATCTCAGCTATAAATCTCACAATCTCACCTATAAACTCACAATCTCACCTATAAATCTCACAATCTCACCTATAAATCTCACAATCTCACCTATAAACTCACAATCTCACCTATAAATCTCACAATCTTACATGTAAACCTCACATGCTCACATCAAATCCTCACAACTTCACCTATAAATCTCACAATCTCAGCTATAAATCTCACAATCTCAGCTATAAATCTCACAATTTTACATGTAAACCTCACATGCTCATGTCAAAACCTCACAACTTCACCTATAAATCTCACAATCACCCCTTAAAATCTCAGCTATAAATCTCACAATCTCAGATATAAATCTCACAACTTCACCTATGAATCTCACAATCTCAGCTATAAATCTCACAATCTCACCTATAAATCTCACAATCTCAGCTATAAATCTCACAATCTCAGCTATAAATCTAAAAATCTCAGCTATAAATCTCACAATCTCAGCTATAAATGTCATACTCTCACCTATAAATCTCATAAACTTCAACTAAAAACCTCACAATCGTACCTCATAAATTTTGCACAATATTTTCTCAATATTTTTCTCATAACTCCTGAGCTGAAGGTTTCTAAAACAGGACAAAAATTACAAATTGTGTGATTTATTTAATTATATTGTCAAATGAAACCTGGAGGCTCGCCGTCTGATTGGCTGGAGCTCCCCTGTTATCTGGTGTGTAATTGGAGGATTATTGGAGTGTTTAATGAAGGAAATATTGGCCCTCATGTCTCCATGTAAGGCTTTCAGACAAGCTTTTAGTGATTATTGTCATGTCCATCATGGCTGAACTTCATTCAGTGCAGCAGTGTTGGCTTCATTTCAAAAGCCATTACTGCAGCGATCAATGTCATTTTACTTATACGTTCGACCGGCTGTTTGTTTCATTTCCATCTGAGCTGGATGGACTTCAACTCCTCATTTCCAGCTTTTCAGGGCTGCATAAAATTACCAGCTGGAACCTGCTGGAATCTATATATCTACTTTTATGTGCATAAACTGAACATCCTATTTTACATGTAGTCCCCACTCTTCTGGGAAGATGTTCCACTAGATTTTAAAATGTGCATGTGGAGATCTATGGACTGGGGTGCAGTCAGCATTCACATTCATCCCAAAGGTGTTCAATAGGGTTGAAATGAGAGCTCTACAGCGGCCACTCAAGATCTTCCTCTTTGTGCACATGGGCATTGACATGCTGGAACAGGTTTAGGTTTCCAAGTTCAAGTGAGCGCAAAATTTTATTACGTGGCATCCACAGACGTCCGATACAACTGTGTGCCTCCAGCTTTGTGGTAACAGTTTGGAGAAGAACCACATATGGCAGGAGAGGTCAAGTGTCCCAATACTTTTGGCAAAATAGTATAGTGGCAGTAGGTGCGTGGACGAGCGCCGGTTTGCGAGTTGTTATGCTAAGCTGGCGTGCGAAACGTAAAACATTTGTACAATTTTGTCGTATCGCTGTCATCGTCATAAGATCAAAATAATCGTAAGTCGCATTTGTAAGGTTTAAGGTGTGTCCATGAATAAGGGGCGTGGCTAATCAGAAGGTGAAAGTGCTTTTACGTGTCATGTACTTTACACAGTGAAATTCTTTCTTCATATATCCCGACGATGTTAGAAATCTGGGGTCAGCCATGATACACCGCCCCCTGGAGCACTGAGGGTTAAGGGCCTTGCTCAAGGGCCCCAAGAATGGCAGCTTAACCAGTGAGCTCCCACTGAACAGAGCAGGCTGAAAGTGTGGATATGAACAGAAAGGTTAAAGACATAATGCCAAAATGACCACATTGCTATGATTTGGTTCAGCGACGGCTTTCCTGGAATGAACTCTGTCTCGCAGAACAGCTGAAAAAAAAATCTGGTCTGTTTGGGTTTGACAGGCTCTTAGATAAGCTCTCGGGTATTACACGGCTTTTCCTAAACCTTAAACATCTACTGTAGCTCTCAACTCACTCTTATCTAAAGTGTGAACTTGAAACAATAACAATCAAACTTGATTCCCAACCTGAACCTGGCTCAGGATTTTCTCTGCCCTCGGCGAAAAAGTACGTCAGCGAGATCTTTGTCTGGGAAAGTCCTTCTCATGGGTTTTTCCTCCATCTACTACAAGATATGTGTGTACATGTGTGTGTGTGTGTGTGTGTGTGTGTGTGTGAGAGAGAGAGAGACAGAGAAAGAAAACATTCTTCTCCAAGAGTCATGCATGGAGACATGTTTTAGCAGGCTCCCAGGGGACTCCCAGAAAGATTTCCTAGACACACACACACACACACACACACACACACACACACACACACACACACTTATCACAATTTATCCTTTTATTCCTTGTGATTTAAATCGTGTTTACACACCACACTCAGACACCCACTTCACTCACACACTCGTCCACACCTCACACACACACACACACACACTCACTTTCCCACTCATATGCCCACTCACACTACCACTTTACTCATACCCCCACTCACACAACAAACTTACACTCCCTACTCCACTACATCACACACCCCACTCAAAGACTCACACACACACACACACACACACACACACACACACACACACACACACACACACACTCTACCCACACTCTAAATCACAGACCCCACTCACAGAACCACACACACACTTTACACACACTCTAAATCACACGCCCCACCTGAAGACTCACACACACACACACACACACACACACACACACACACACACACACACACACACACACACACACACACTACCCACACTCTAAATCAAAGACGCCACTCACAGAACCACACACAAACTCTACTGACACTCTTAATCACACATCCCACCCAAAGACTCACACACACACACACACACACACACACACACACACACACACACACACACACACACACACACACACACACACTCTAAATCACGGACGCCACTCACAGAACCACACACACTCTACCCACACTCTAAATCACACACCCCACTCAAAGACTCACACACACACACACACACACACACACACACACACACACACACTACCCACACTCTAAATCACAGACCCCACTCAAAGACCCACACACACATTCTACCCACACTCTGATTCACACATCCCACTCACAGACATCATCATCATTATCATCATCATCATCATCATCTTCACTGGAGATGTTTTGAGGAAAGCACGGTGGCATCTCCTTTCAGGATTGTTTTTTTGGTACATCTTTGAAGACACTTTGTCACCTTGAGAATTTTAGGACCTTAAATGTCACCACTACTCATCACCTCGGACCTGAGTTCAAAAAAAGAAGTGTGAGAAGAACCGATGGAAACAACACATCACGATGTCAAACGTGCCCTTGAAACGACCTCTGACCCCGAGGCCAGGAGTCGTGAAGGATCTGCTCGAGGATTCTGATCTGTCCATTTGACCTGTCTGGTCATCTGTCTCTCTCTTTTCCCGTCCTTTACCATCCTCCATTTCTCTCTCCTTCTCTTCAATCCCCAACAGCCAATCAATACCAACTGTTTCTCTCAATAATTCACCACATTAACATGCGCTGCTGGATGGATGGACAAGACGTCCGAGGCCCATCATTCCGACATTGATCCAGATCCTCAGGGAGTCCAGGGATGCAAGAGATGAATCGAACTGAGGCTCTCGAGAAGATCGTTGTGTGTATAAAAAACTCTGAGACCATCACAAAAGAACATCACCATGGAGAACCAAGTCAAATTCTGTATCCTGATTGATTAGATGAAGATGATGTTTATATTAACTCGTTTTCTATAGGAAAAAATGTGTTTCTGTAACTTGTATGGAAGGAGTCTCCAGTGTCAGTGTCTCAGAGGAGAAGATGATGGTGAAAAAATGATAGTGAGGACATTTATAGTAAGGAAATGATAGTGAGGAGATGATGGTGAGAAGATGATGAGGAGATAATGAGGAGATGGTGGTAAGAAGATGATGGTGAGAATATGATGACAATGAGATAATGAGGAGATGATGGTGAGGAGATAATGAGAAGATGATGGTGAGAAGATGATGGTGAAAAGATGATGATGCAGAGATGGTGAGGAGATGATGTTGAGGAGATGATGGTGATGACATAATGAGAAGATGATGGTGAGGAGATGATGGTGAGGAGATGATGATGAGGAGATGATGAGGGATGATGGTGAGGAGATGATAGTGAAGAGATGATTGTTACAACATGATAGTATGTAAACAGCAAGATGGCCGCCGACCCGGAAGTGCGCGCCACAGAAACTGAAGTTCGCACAGCGAAACCAGAAGTGCACGCTGTGTGCCCAGAAGATCCTGACAGTGAGGACATGATAGTAAGAAGAGATGATGGTGAGGAGATTATGAGAAGATAATGAGTAGTTTATGGTGAGGATGATAGTGAGGAGATGATGGTGAGAAGGTGATGATGAGGAGATGATGGTGAAGGAATGATGGTGAGAAGGTGATGATGAGGAGATGATGGTGAAGGAATGATGGTGAGAGGATGATATTGAGGAGATGATGGAGAGAAGGTGACGATGAGGAGATGGTGGTGAGGGGATGATAGTGAGAGAATGATGGTGAGTAGATGATGAGGAAATAGTCAGTAAATGATAGTGAGAAGGTAATGATGAGGAGATAAAAGGAGATGATGGTGAGGAGATGATGAGAAGATGATGAGAGACACACACACACACACACACACACACACACACACACACACACACACACACACGCACACAAACAAACTCACACACATGCACACACTTTTTGCTGCATGTCTGGTTATTACATGCTCTGAGACACATCAAAATGTTACAGGATTGCTCTAATTACAGCTTGCATTCTTCTTTACACACACACACACACACACACACACACACACACACACACACACACACACACATAGAAACGGAACAAACTGGAATTCTGCAATTGTTGAACATCCTGTGCAGATTCTCTTCATTGTGCACAGTTTTGTGTGTGTGTGTGTGTGTGTGTGTGTGTGTGTGTGTGTGTGTGTGTGTGGAGCAGTAGAAGGTAGCAGGTCCTACCTCCGGGGATTGTACACAACTTAATTCTAATCACCTAAAGAGAGAGTGAGAGAAGAGGAGGAGTAACTGGGGAACGGTGTGCGAGACGGGAGTGTGTGTGTGTGTGTGTGTGTGTGTGTGTGTGTGTCTCATTAGCATGTCAATTGACTCCATCTGCTTTGCACATGAAAGGCACATGATCAGGACGTGAAAGAGGACAACAAAGAGAAAGAGTCTAACAACATGACACGTATTGCACTCTGTTATACAGGGGGGCACAAACTTCTGCACAGGGCCCTGTTTCCTTTTATAAGTCTGGATTGTTATTTCAGCAGAATTTGTTTGTTTCACCAATTAACGAACTGAATTATAATAGGTTGTATAATAGATTATGAAAATAGTGATTAAAGCAGATGGAGTGGGCGTGGCCTCAGACGAAACATGGCTGTTTGGGGGGATAAATTCCCTGCGACGTTTGACAGCGATTAGGAGGCGATGATGAAGTCACACTGCAACACCGCAACATCGTTCACAACACATTCTGCTGCATAATTTATCCTTCTCCTTCATAAGCGCCGATCAAGGTGAAGCATCAACATCTCTCTTCGCCTCTCACACACACACACACACACACACACACACACACACACACACACACACAGAGCAGAAGGAGGAGAAAAAGCAGGTGAGAAAGAGGTGAAAAGAGAGATAGACAGGGTGAGAAAGTTCAAAGACATGCAAATAAAATTATTATTATTATTATTATTATTATTATTATTATTAATATATATATTAATAGATCATATATTTTATTAATGATTATTCAAATTAGCAGTAGAAACAGTACTTCAGTAATATTAGTAGTGGAAGTATTATAGTAATAGTAGTAATACAATAGTAATAATATAATAGTCATAATGTCCCAATTACATTTTTTCCATGTTCAGAGAACCTTCTGACCAATCACCATCCAGGATTTAGCAATGAGAGAGAGAGAGAGAGAGAGAGAGAGATGGAAGATGGACAGTGATGGAGTCTGAATGGTGTGTTGAATGTAAACCTTAAACATCTGCTTCGATGTAAACAAAAAGAGAAACACAAACAAACAGAGAAAACAGAGAGATGTTTTTTTGTCTTTCTTAGAATTGTTTCTTTTTCCTCACTTCCCTTTCTCTCTTTGACTTGTTTCCCCTGCTTTCTTGCTCCTTTATCTGTCTCGCATGTCTCTCTCCCTCTCCTTCATGCTCTCTTTTTCTCTTGCTCTTCATCGGCTATCTTTCCATTTTCCCTCACTTTCTTTCTTTCTTTCTTTCTTTCTTTCTTTCTTTCTTTCTTTCTTTCTTTCTTTCTTTCTTTGTTTGTTTGTTTGTTTCTTTCTTTCTTTCTTTCTTTCTTTCTTTCTTTCTTACCCTGCTCTTCTCCTCACTTTTCACTTCATTTCCTTTTCTCTGCTTTCATTCTCTTGTTTTCGGTTTTATTATTTCCTCTTATTCAGTCTCTTCCTCCTTCTTTGTCTTTTGCCTTTTCTAAAGCTATCACTTTTATTATCCTCCCCTCTCTTTCTCTCTCTCTCTCTCTCTCTCTCTCTCTCTCTCTGTTCCGTATAGTATATTTAGTGTGTTTATCTTCTGAAAAACATTCAGAAGAAATGAAGACCAAAAGCAGAGATAACACACACACACACACACACACACACACACACACACACACACACACACACACACACACACAGTGATATAACACATCTGGACATGTTCTTCTGCACACTCTCAGACACACACACACACACACACACACACACACACACACACACAGTTTCTTCCGTCAGATGCTTGGGAACAAACAGCGAGTCAGTGTGCGTGCTAGCGATGGACAGACAGTGTGTGTGTGTGTGTGTGTGTGTGTATAAACAGCCTCTAACCACAGGTTTTGTGTTCTCGCTTGGTCATGGTGAGGACCAACAGACGGCCTGCAGCGTCACACATCGTTCACATCATAATCTGGTTAATATGAGCTAACGTGACCGGATTTTATTTTGATAATGCTAACTATCTTACATGATAGCAGAAACTAGCTTCCTATAGGCTAATATAAAGAAATGTGACAGGAATCTGCACAAAAAAATATTTAAAAGTTACTCTTAATGCTAACTATTGAATATGCTCCAACACTGACAGGATTTCTGACAGGATTTTATTTTTTACTGGCAATTAGATAATGATTAGCTGGCAAATATGCGCTAACCTGACAGGATTTATGAGAGTATATTACAATATATGATTCACTCATTTTTGTAAATGCTAACTAGCAAGATTTCCTTCATAAATCTCAAACTTTTTGCTGCTAATGTCACATTTTAACCCGTAAGATTTCGAAGAAAAGTTTGCTTGCTAATCAAAAACATAAAAACAAAAGAAATTGGGCCGGAGTTTATATTCCACCGGATAAATCGGTAAATATTTCACCACGGCCAAAGTTGAAGGCTAATTCTCCTCAAAGTTCCTACTAGGAATCAGAATGACTCATTTTCCTGTTTATGTCTGATTAATAAGAAAAACAATCAGAGCCGGTCTGAGGTCACATGATCGCTCCGTGATTAGAGCCATGTGAGTCGTGTTGATTTCAGAAAACAAACCATAAGACACATAACCCGGCTGCCAGATCGGTGTTTGATTCATTCTTATCGTTGTGGACCTCATGTAGCTTCTCAAGGAGCATTACATTAAAATCAAGAAAAGTAATCACACATCTCAGCATCTCCAGTGAAAAAATGTAATTTACCATGTTCAGACACAAGTGAATTCATTAGTTTGAGAAGATAAGAAGATAAAGCCCTTTTACCCAGGAAATCTGAGGAACAATCCAAGAACCTGAGTTATTTTTGCTGTGTCAGGAGCTCTAATGAATCCACACGAGCATGTCCAATCAGAGATTTATACACTTTGTGGACAAAAGTTGGTGGACATCCGTAGTCCCCATTTCGTGTTACAATAAACCCCATTCTTCTGGGACAATGTTCTACTAGATTTCATGGAGATTTTGTGAAGATTCACACAAGGGTGTTAGTAAAGTCATGTAGGTGAGGTGAGGAGGCCTGGAGTGCAGTCAGCATTCACAATCATCTTAAAGGTGTTTAATAGCGTCTATAACAGTAGATCTTTTACATCTTTCTACCCATGGAAAGCAGATCTTCATGAAACTGGCTTTGGGCATTGTCATGTTGGAACAGTTGTGGGTCTCCTAGTTAAAGTCAAGGAGAAGTTTCCTGAGCATTCAGAAATCAGGTGTCCAAATACGTTTGTCCATATTGTGTAGCTAAATTGACGTTTCACCTCGACGACTAACCAAAATAATCAGATCAACACTTTTTAATCAAAATACTGATTCCGGAAGGATTCATCACACTGAGTCACTTGTGCTGAGCGTACACCATGACCATGACATCGCTGACATTGCTGACCTATATCTGAGCATTCCTCCTCCTCCTCCTCCTCATCCCTCGTGCGAAGCCGCAGAGCCGTGTTTTGCTTCTTTCTTAATCTCGTGCTTAAAATAACAGATGAAAATAGGCCTCTGAGGCGAAACGAGCCGCCGCAGAGCGTGGACTTTTCCCGCTCCGGTGATGACGGAGGAGGGGTTTAGCGGGACGAATCGTTATGTTCTGAGACGAGGGAGAAAAAGGAAAAAGCGTAAACAGTAGAAAGGTTTCGGCCTTGTGTAAGAGGAGGAACGTGATGCATCTGCCTTATCACAGTGACCTTTTTAACACGAGACGTGTCACTGAGATACGAACCACCTGCGAGCGCAAAACAAAAGCAAGCTGACACGCGTTTAACCCCGTCAGAGCACGTGATATTGTACAATCATTCCTCAGTTATTCATTAAACACAAAAGTTTTCTTTATCGGTTTTTAAATATTCAATTCATTTTAATTTGTTTGTTTGTATTGAGCTTTTAACAATGAACATCATCTCAGAGCAGCTTTACACTGATAATGTGGTGATAAAAATGAATAAGATGTTTTTTATAAGTGTAAGTTTGTCCCTGATGAACGAGCTGGTGACGACTGTGGTGAAGGAAAAACTCCCCGAGATGCAGAAGGATGAAACCTTGAGAGGAACCAGACTCAAGAGGGAACCTCATCCTCATCTGGGTTCCACCGAATGTCCATTTATTACAGATAAATGATGTTGAGGTGCAGTGATGGAGATCAGAGCAAACTGTAGTCCTGAGTCAGTGAAGCAGACTGTTGATATTAACTACAGTCCAAATCCTCAAAGCTCCTGTTCTTACTCTCTGTAATATCATGGAACCCCAGGGCATTCCATGAGCCATTTGGACCACATTCCATCGTTCTGATAAATTAATATAAATGTGTTTTACTTACAATCCATAATTATTTCTAATAATCACACTTATATAAGTGGACATATTAAAGTTTAGGTGATAATCCAGGTGTGAAGTGAAGTTAAGAGCATTATAATGGTGTAAGGTCTCACACCTGGCTGCAGATGATCTCCTTATACAGTGTTCACTTCCAGCATCAAGCTGTTATTGATGTTTGCAGAGCGAAAATGACTGAATGGATCCAAACAATGCTTCAATTTCATTACATATTTTATATACAGAGAGTTACAGCTACAATCCTGCTGCTCTGAATCACACACACAGATAAAGTAGTGCCAGAAGATTAGTGAGTGTATTACATGCGTCTGGGTCTCATCTCTACTAACAATGAAGCTTTTTGAGTTACTCATTCTGCTGTTTTTCATTCTGTTTTTTTCTTTTCGTTTGAACATTTTCTTTTCAACAAATTCATCTTGTTCAATTTATCAAAGTCCCCGTATTCACCATAGAAGTTCCACCACAAGCAAAACTTCTCCATGGAGCTCAGTGAGGTCATTAGGAAATGTGTACAATCGCTGTCTTACTCTGGATGGAACTGTAACTGAATGTTACTATGGTTACCGGTGTTTATAAGCAGCACATTAATTTAGATTCGACCTGTTTGTTCAACGCTCTGAATTCAC
>NC_060899.1:1445000-1477500 GCF_014805685.1 Silurus meridionalis | reverse complement strand
TCTTCTCATCTCGTCTCGTCTCGTCTCTTCTCTTCTCTTCTAATTTCTTTCTGTCTATTTTCTCTGTAATCTCACTTATTTCTCTCTTCTCTGTCTGTTCTGACTCATTAGTTTTTATTTTATTTTTTAATTCTCTCTTCTCTCCGTTTTTAAAATCATTTCGTTTTCTTCTCACTCATTTTCTCTTTTCACTCTATTCTCATTTCTTTTTTTCTATCATATTCTCTCTATTTTCTTACTCATTTCTCTCTTCTCTGTCTGTTTTTATCTCTATCTAATCTCCACCTTTTTCTATTTATATTATAATATTATAATTAATATTATATTTTCTTTTCTTTATTTTCTCTTCTTTTCTCTTTACCTTTCTCATCTCTTCTTTCTTACTTATCACCCCCTCTTTTTGTGTTTACTTCTGTCTATTATGTTGCCTCTGGTCTCTTCTCTCTTCTTATCCATTCTCTTTTTATGTTCTTTCTCTTTCTTGTCTCTAATCATTTTGTCTCTTGTTTTATGCCTTTCTTTTATTTCTGTCTTCTCTTTCACTTCTCAAAGTTCAAAGTGTCCTTTGTTGGAATGACTCATCTTCTCTCTCTTCGCTTATTTATCTATTGTTTTCTTGTCTCTTTATTTTCTTGTTATTTTATTATCTCTTTTTTCTCTTCTCCTTCTCTCCTCTCTTTCACCCCTCTTGTCTCATTTTTGTCTCAGTGGTTTCTCTCTTCTCTTACCAGTGAAGCTCCATAAGTTCATCCACCAGAAAAACTAATCAACACCAAATTTTGACATTATTACATTATAAACAGTAACGCAGGTAGATCTCACACACACACACACACACACACACACACACACACACACACACACACACACACACACACACACACACACGTTGATTAATAAGAAATAAATAAAAGACTCAGAAATGTGAGTCATGTCTCGTGTGTAAATCCCAGAGTCGGACGAGTCATAGCACTGTGTGTGTGTGTGTGTGTGTGTGTGTGTGTGTGTGTGTGTGTGCATGTGTGTGTGTTTATTGTAGTGTCTACAGCCAAAGCAGCAGCTCGTAATATTACAAAAGAGCTACATGTCTTTAGCATTAAAACCCTCCATCATTAGCGGTCACAGATTTGTGCCACCATGTGTGTGTGTGTGTGTGTGTGTGTGTAGGTGTGTGGGTGTGTTAGAGCTAATTATAAACAGATGCACTTCACTACAATTCATCCAAGCAAATACAAAAAAAATCCCACAGTTGAAGTGTGAAACTTGAGGAACATGCTGAAGAACCCTGTAAGAATACTAGATGGTCAAGAATCATAGCAAGGGTTTGAAATAAACTGATAAACTTTTTAACCAGTAGGACCTCATCAATCCAGGACTCAAATCTAGAAACTGTTGATTAGGAAACCTTAGGAAAGGTTCCACCAAAGATCTAAAAGATTTTGAGGAGCTCAATGTGTTCTCATCACTCCGAAAGAAGATCTGCACAGATCCTGATCTATCTGTTTTTTACTTAAAAAAATCGTCACTGCTGGAGGAGTAGTAAGCTGTTTTTAGAAAAAGATCTGTGCAGCTCCGGGACGAGATTTTGGTCTCGCTTTGTTAAGATCTGATCTCTATTGCAAAAACATCTGCTTAACTCCTAGATGAGTTCATCCTTTTCAAAGATTTGAGACCTGTATGAGTTCTTGATCTTTTGTTTCTAAAACATCTGTAAAGATCTGCAAAGTTCCTGGGTTCTCGATCTCTCATGGAGAAATACACATTCATTAGTTTTTTTTCCTGAACTATTCCTGGATGAGTTTCTGTTCAATTTTCTGAAGAAAAGATCTGGATTTCTGAAGTTTACTACCTTCTGAATGTGAGCTGCTTACTGGTTGTGTTCCTGATCTCACATTAAGAATATCTACACAGAAACTAGATGAGTCTCTGGTGTCTTTTCCAGACATTTTGACAGTTCCTGAATGAGTTCCTGATATTTTCTGAAAGAAATCTGTACAGTTCCTGATCTTTTCTGCAGACATTTGTACAGTTTTTGGATGAGGTCCTGTTTTCTATAAACAAATCTCCACAGTTCCTAAAACAAAGTTATTCAGCTCTTGGTTAAGTTCCTGAGTTCTTTTTTCTGAAGAAGTTCCTCACAGTTCCTGGATAAATTTATGTTCATGTTCCAGAGTTCCTGTAGAAGATGAGGAAAACAACAAGCTGTTTTTCATCTCAGATGATTTTAGCAGGTTCCTGAGAGAATAATAATAAGAGTAAGTTCTTGTTTGTGGAGGTTGCAGCACTGGAGCAGGTTCTTCATGTCACAATCAAATAAAAACAAGAAACAAACACGAAAACACTGGATTTCTTTTCCAAACTTGAACGAGTTGAAACCTCTGAATCAGCTCGAGAGAAAATCCAACTGTTTTCCAAAACATGTCTTGAGTGTGTGATGGTTGTTTTTTGAGGTTTGGGGACATGTTGTGTCTCTGATCCAGAGACAAAAAAAGAAAACTCCGGCCGTTTCCGGGAGACGGAGGAGTCGGTGTGCACGTGGGGGGAAATTTACACTAGCGTGTCTTCACTGTTTTTCTCTCATCCTGGGGATTTTTCTGGCTTAAACATCGACTTGTTAACGTGAAGTGCTGGTGTGTGTGTGTGTGTGTGTGTGTGTGTGTGTTTTGTTTTTTAGCGTGGGCTTGAAGTGCAGCTGAACTGCTGCTTCTCCACTCATTTGAATGGAATGCTGGCCTCAGACAGAACCTGATGAAAACCAAATGCCTCGCTGCGGTCGGAGGAAAAATAGAGCACGAGTGTCATAAAGACGTGGAACGAATGAACAGATACAATTACTAATGAATTCATTGATTGATTAGTAATGAATAAGTTCCTGATTCATGATTTAAGAGTTTATTGTCATACTTTCAGTAAAATTCTCACTCTTTGGATCACATGACATCAGTAATAAGGACATAAAAATATACACAAGATATAAATTAGAAATGTACAAATTATGACGCAGAAAACAGAAGTGTGTTGGTGTAAAGTGTACAGTGTGTAACGCAAACGTCCTTCAGAGGCAGATGTTGTTATTCCTATTGTTTAGGTGTGTGTGTGTGTGTGTGTGTGTGTGTGTGTGTGTGTGTGTGTGTGTGTCAGAGAATAATATGTGTCATTGGTGGAGGAGACCTGAACCTGCTCAGCCCAACAACTTTAGAGACAAACATCAGTAAGAATTAAAATAAACATCAATAAATAAAAATACATTTGGAATAAATCTTTTCTTTTTTTATGATATTGAGATCATTTATTCCAGAATATAACCATAAAACTATTTAATTTAATTACATTTATTCAAACTTAAAAAATCTATACAAATCAGTTCCCACCTGCACGATTTTACTTTTTGTGAATTCTTAATTTCTTTGTGATTTTTTGTTTTGTTTTTTATATATACAGTATATCTCGACATAATTATTTATCATGTTATATTTTATGTTCAATATAAAATTGTAACTATGTTAAATCAAACATTAGCTTAAAATGAAAATGCACTTTTAAACAATCAATAATTGATTAATACAATCGTTTCCTTACATTGCCGTTTCCATGGTAACAGCTTGTTGTCTGCAGGAAGTAATATGTTCATGTACTGACTGTGGAAGTTTAAGGTCTCAGAAACACATTCCAATTTTGACAAATGTGCACTTTATTGATTTCATTTGTTTTTATTCCCACTTCGTCACTAATTATTTTCCTGTAACGGCACTATTCTTGTTTTATTCCTTACTGAATCACAGCGAGCCCATTTTTGAAAAACTGTTTGTACATGGGTGGATTATGGAAAATAATTAAAGCGATTTAGGCAGAAAACGAACCTCATTCAGAAAGAGCAGCTCCAGCTAACACTTACAGCTATCTAGCTACTAGCTAATCGAAGGTTTTCCAAGATGGCTGCCCTGTTATATTCCAAATTATGCTCCGACCAAGTTCTGGTCCTTTTAAGAGAGGACAGGAAGTCCTAATGTGTCCTACATCACGTGACCAGAGAGGTGGATGTGGCCTGAGATGCTGTATAGAAAAATACCAGACGTGTCCTAGTTTTTGTCGAAATATTCCTGTAATACCACTTAATAAAGAACACCT
This sequence comes from Silurus meridionalis, assembly GCF_014805685.1. Classification (NCBI taxonomy): domain Eukaryota; kingdom Metazoa; phylum Chordata; class Actinopteri; order Siluriformes; family Siluridae; genus Silurus; species Silurus meridionalis. Next base: position 1,473,372 of record NC_060899.1, on the reverse strand, counting down.
GATGTTGACTCAGTTTGACTCAGTGTGTGTGTGTGTGTGTGTGTGTGTGTGTGTGTGTTTTGCATTTCGTCACCATGTTTTGAACTTATATAAGTGAAGAATCGTAAATCACATGCTCCAGGGTCGTTGTCTGGGACCTCGTCTGACCCTGACTGAAACCTCAGTATGGAGCGCTATGATCCGTCCTGCTGACTCACCGAGTCGACTTCATCCAAGGGCACTTCACAGCTGCAAGGCGTGAGGGCCAGGAGGGAGAAGCTCGAGCGCCTTGAGCACATCAGGAACCTGAAGGCGACAGTATCTGGTAACTGTGAGCTCATACACGCCTACGCTTGTGTAGCTAACCTCAGCAAAGCTAACACACCTGTGAACACTGCTGGGGAATGTAGTGCGGTTTGTGGGGACTAAAGGTGCAGTTAGAGCTGTTTCTGTGTGTGTGTGTGCGTGTGTGTGTGTGTGTGTGTGTGTGTGTGTGTGTGTGTGTGTGTGTGTGTGTGTGTTTTACACTGAAAACATTCTGAAAATCCTTGAAAACTTCTTTCAGTTCAGAGAAGATTTGATCTGAGAATATTTCTCTCTCTATATATAAAACTTTTGAAATCTATTGCGAACATTGTAGGAACGTTATAAAACTAATCTTTCCACAACGTTATTCAGAAAACGTTAGAACCTTTGAATGTTAGCTTTCCATGCTAATGGGCAAGTTCTGCTAAGCTTTTATACTCTGCGAGCTGTGAGCTAATCAACCCAAATAACAATACGTTTTCTTTTTTATGTAAATAATTTTTGACTATTGCCAATGCTTCACAGTTTTGCCGGTCAACTAACCATCAGTACCGGGCCAAGTATTTCACCCCTGGAACTTCAGTGATGTCCTGTCTGAATCAATCCACCTCTTAATCCCATCATTATCACACCATGTCTATAGAAACCATCAACATTAAAGAGACGCAGTAGAACAGAGCGCTGCATCACACACAGAATCTCATACAGTGAGAATGAACGTCATCACTAAAGCAAGAAACCCAATAAACACAATTCAACACGTCTCCTTTCACTGTAGCCACAACTGCACCTCCACACACATTATCTCCAGCAGAAGCATCGATATTCACCTCATCACATCACCCCGGGTTATACATTTTTCCGTGCATTCCTGGGAATTTGAAATGAAGGCAAATTGTGTGTTTTTGTGCAGGACCCCCCCCCACAAAAATATAAACAATTCCTGAAGAAGCTGTTTTGAACTGTTTTGGTGACTTTTCCTCACAACATCCAGCTTTTCTTGAAAAGTCCGTTTTATAAATGTCCTTGTAAGTGTATCTGTTTCCAAATCGATTTCTTTTCCTCTATCTTTCATTAAATCCACAGGAATATATCCGATCTTGATGTGGTTTGCGAGATATTGGACGCCTGCTTGTGGCCCAGTATGTAGTCAACTCGAAATCTGATTGGTTGAAACAACTGCTTCATTCTCAATGTATTCTGCTGATTCCGAAGGCCTTGAGGCAGATTTTTATGACACCAGCAGCACCATTTCTAGGCATAGGCAAACGGATTGGTCACAGAAGGCGTAACCAGCTGGGGGGCGCCATTGGGCAATTATCTACCAGTTTTTCTGCTAACGTTTACTATTACAACTAAGGTTGCAAATGATTTGTATGGTGTAAGGGTGGAGCATTGTGGTGAGAGGGCAGAGACACTGAGACGGGATGACAAAAAAGCTAGAAACGCCCAGGATTCCAGCAACACGTGATTGCTGAAACCTGATTGGACAAAAACTCTAACATACACATACACTACTGGAAGCAGGGCAACCATGAGAAACGCTATTAAATAAAAATAATAGACCATTGGGTTTAATGGAATCCATATTCATGGAGAATAAATATATTGGATTATGATAAATATATAGCATATTAACTCATAAAGAGCAGCCCACCGGATCACTGCTAGCTGTGAGGTAATAATATGCTAATATTATTAAATAATAAGTTGGCAGCTTTTGCTAATATTAGCTCGCCGGTGGATTTTGTGTTGCATTAAATGTTCTAAAACAGTGTGGCATGTTAGCATCCATGTTTCTCTTATTAAAAAGAGTTAATGAAAGCATTTAAGCGATATTGTTTATGTTGGATAAACTGACCAGCATGCTAACATTCCTACATGTGTGTGTGTGTGTGTGTGTGTGTGTGTGTGTGTGTGTGTGTGTGTGTGTCTGGTCCCCAGATTTTCTCGGACCTGTCTGATTATAAGGATGATGATGTGTGCATGTGGCTCTCAGGAGGAGGCTGCTGAAAGTGATTGAAGACGTGACCGTGGCCTGATTCGCTAATGGCTTCCTTATGGAGCTCCAAGTCCAGAATCCCACATCACACGTCCACCTGATCCCACAATCCTCTTCTCTCTGCGCTCTCTTTCAACCTGGACCACATCAGTGCAGGAGAGAGATCTGAGTCAGCACACAGCTTTGGCACAAACATCTCAGGCTCAGAGAGAAAAATAAAACCCTTACACACGTTTCACTGGTGCATGAATTACAGCAGAAATCAGAGAGAGAGAGAAAAGACGGAGCCTGAACGTCACAGTGAGAAGACTGACACACCAGAGAACGCTGATAGAACGTTCAACTGATGTTCCCAATTCAGCTATATAAAGACAGAAGACAGACAGGTAGACATCTATAGCAGGAGATCTTCCACATCTTCTGACCTATTGAAAGTAGATCTTCATGGAGCTGCTTTGTGCACAGGGTCATTGTCATGCTGGAACAGGTTTTGGGTCTTCAGGTTCAGGTGAAAGCAAAATTTCATGCGTCTGCATCCAAAGACATCCAATACAATTGTGTGCCTCCAGGTTTGTGGAAAATGTTTGAAGAGAAACAAGCAGGTGTCCCAATACTTTTGATAAAATAGATAGATAGATAGATAGATAGATAGATAGATAGATAGATAGATAGATAGATAGATAGATAGATAGATAGATAGATTTTATATATATATATAGTGATTATGTTTTCATGTGTTGGACCAATCATTGCTTTGCATTCTCTTGAAACTCCACCCACTTTCCCCAGTCCCTCTTGTTGTTTGTCTTGCATCAGTGTTGTTTTTTTCATTCACTGATCTGCCCCTAGATGTCTTCTGGATGCCGCCACATAAAACCCCGCATCACACACACTCACACACACACACACACACACACACACACACACACACACACACACACACACACACACACACACACAGCTGACTCCAACTGGATGAGGTTTGGCCTGGAAAGTCCCTGGCCAGGAGTTGAATAGATCCGTGTGGCTCCATATACACACACACACACACACGCACACGCACACACACACACACACACACACACACACACACACACTCAAATTGAGTAAATCAGGTCAGGGATAGAGAAATGATGAACAGGGTCATGACATTGTCCTGGTCCTTAGTTTGTGTGTGTGTGTGTGTGTGTGTGTGTGTGTGTGTGTGTGTGTGTGTGTGTATACACACTCCTGCTACGTTGTGCTTTTACCCCCCTTCCCTCCTTTGAACTCTGCTGACACACACGCACACACACAGTCCACATTAGCTCTATTTCTTTAGCGTGAGTGTTCACATGGCTATATTTAGCTCACTGTGACTGTGTGCTATTTCTCACCAGTGTGGCTAAGACTTACTGTAACAGTGTGTGTGTGTGTGTGTGTGTGTGTGTGTGTGATGGTCCACTCTTCCACCTTCGCATCCTTTCTTCCCAGCCTTAAGATTTCGACCTCAAAATTCCCAGAATTCATGTTTGTGTCACATCGAGGCCACAGACGCTGCTTTGTTTAAGCTAGTTGAGCACTGCGGTCCGAAATATCAACAAAAATGCGTGTGTATATATATATATATATATAAATATAGCTATGCTGGCGGAATTAGCATCATTATAAAGCCCTTAGAGAATATCAATATTAGCATTATCACTCTAAGCGCATCAAATAAAACTCAGCCATTAGGGTTGCACACGCGAGTGCACTCTTAGTGCCGGTCCCAGGCCCGGATAAATGTGGAGGGTTGTGTTATGAAGGACATCCAGTGTAAAACATGTGCCTTCAGACAGGAGCTCGGTGGTGGTGAAGAGGTGCTGGAGGATTGGGCAACTAATTGGGCAGAAGTGATGAGGGAGACAGTTAGAAAGGTTCTTGGTGTAACTTCTGGAAATAGAAAGGAAGACAGAGAGACGTGGTGATAGAATGAGGAAGTGCAGGAGAGCAGAAGGAGAAAGAGGTTGGAGAAACAGAATTGGGATCGACAGAGTGATGAGAAAAGTAGGGAGGAGTACAAGGAGATGCAGCAGCAGGTAAAGAGGGCAAGGAAAAGGCATATGAGGAGCTGTAGGAGAAGTTGGACACTAAGGAAGGAGAAAAGGATTTGTAGCGATTGGCCAGGCAGAGGAACCGAGCTGGGAAGGATGTGCTGCAAGTTAGAGCAATAAAGGATGGAGATGGAAATGTGATGACTAGTGAGGAGAGTGTGTTGAGAAGGTGGAGGGAGTATTTTGAGCAGCTGATGAATGAGGAAAATGAGAGAGTGAGAAGGTTGGATGGTGTGGAGATGGTGAAGCAGGAAGTGGATGGGATTAGTAAGGAGGAAGTGAGAGCAGCAATTAAGAGGATGAAGAATGGAAAGTCTGTTGGACCAGATGACATACTGGTAGAAGCATGGAGATGTTTAGGAGAAATGCAGTGGAGTTTTTAACCAGATTGTTTAAAAAGATTCTGGAAGGTAAGTAGATGCCTGAGGAATGGAGAAGGAGTGTGCTGGTACTGATCTTTAAGAATAAGGGAGATGTGCAGACCTGCAGTAACTACAGGGGAATTAAGTTGATCAGTCACACCATGAAGTTATGGGAAAGAGTAGTGGAAGCCGGGCTGAGAGAAGAGGTGACCATCTGTGAGCAACAGTATGGTTTCATGCAGAAGAAGAGCACCACAGACGCAATATTTGTTTAAGAATGTTGATGGAGAAGTACAGAGAAGGTCAGAAGGAGTTGCATTGTGTGTTTGTGGATTTAGAGAAAGCATACGACAGGGTGGAGAGAGGAGTTGTGGTATTGTATGAGGAAGTCTGGTGTGTCAGAGAAGTATGTGAGGGTGGTGCAGGACATGTATGAGGACAGTGTGACAGCAGTGAAGTGTGCAGTAGGAACGACAGACCGGTTCAAGGTGGAGGTTGGACTGCATCATGGATCGGCTCTGAGCCCTTTCCTGTTTGCAGTGGTGATGGACAGAGTGGAGATGGAGAGTGTGTTAGAGAAGTGAAGAAAAGAGTGCAGGCAGGGTGAAGTGGGTGGAGAAGAGTGATAGCAGGAGTGATTTGTGATAGAAGAGTATCTGTGAGAGTGAAAGGGAAAGTTTATAGGACTGTGGTGAGACCTGAGATGTTGTATGGTTTAGAGACAGTGGCATTGAGTAAAAGACAGGAGGTGGAGCTGGAGGTAGCAGAGCTGAAGATGTTGAGATGTTTGTTGGGAGTGACGACGATGGACAGGATTAGAAATGAGTTTATTAGAGGGACAGCGCATGTAGGACGTTTTGGAGACAAGGTGAGAGAGGTGAGATTGAGATGGTTTGGACATGTGCAGAGGAAGGACATGGGGTATATCAGTAGGAGAATGCTGAGGATGGAGCCACCAGGAAGGAGGAAAAGCGGAAGCCCATGAAGAAGGTTTATAAATGTGGTGAGGGAAGACAAAAGGCAGCTGTAAAGGACAGGGGGCTATGGAGACAGATGATCCGCTGTGGTGACCCCTAATAGGAGCATCTGAAACAAGAAGAAGAAAAAGAAGAAGAAGACTCTAAGCACTTCAAATTTGCTAACACTATATTTAAAATATTATCAAAGCAGAAGCAATGCAAATATTAACCACAATCCAGTTTCAAACTATTAGCTGTGATCCAGTTATTCAAGTTTTTAAGCGAGTTGTTAGTTATATACTGTACTCATGCTAGTTTTGATGTGAGCTAATGATGCTAGTTTTGAGCTCTGCGCTACTTTCTGTGATTCATATTATTTTTATTGATTTATTGATTGATCAGGAACTTTAACACTTTGGGGTTTGTTCTGTAAAAGTCATCTTCACTGCAACCAGCAGAAACAGATGGAGTTTCCTCCCCACTGTGATGTCATTCTCAGGGTAAAACGTTACCCCCCCATGCCCCGCCCACCCTTCACCTTTTCCACAAAGAAGCCCCCTGTAGCCTGGCCAGCTGTTTAAGGGGCGCCATTAATTTTGCTTTTGACCTTAAAGCTCTGCTGAACTGAACTGGATATGCTCTTTATACTAAACTTTTTTATTTTTTAATTTTTTTAAAGCTTATTTTATTTGACCAACCTTTAATTTCATATTGTTTGTGTTTCGGGTCTCAGTATACTGATGACTTGTATAATTATTTTTAGCCGTCTTTTGTGTCATTATTGATTTAAATTTTTTTTAAATCACTCTTACAAATCGTACAAAAATTTGTTATTTATTAAATAATATTTGTTGTTTGTTTGATTATTTACTTATTTATTCCATTTATCTATTTATTTATTTATTTAGTTAGTTAAAATTTTATTTATTAGTTTTTTCATTTCTGTTAGTTTGTTCACTCATTTGTCCATGTATTTGTTGCTTAATTTGTTTGTTTTTCTTTTTTGTTTATTTACTCAGCTCTACATTTATTAACTTGTGCATGGGTTTATTTATTTATTTATTTATTTGTTCTTTCTTTCATTAATCGATACGTTTATTTATTTATTTATTTATTTTTTTGTTTTGTTTTCTAGAACAGAAAAAAAGTAAAAAGAACGTAAAAAAAAAAACACTCATTACAAATAATGTAAAAACTGTGGTATCTTCTGAAACAATTCCTGAATATATAAATGTGTGTGTGTGTGTGTGTGTGTGTGTGTGTGTGTGTGTGTGTGTGTGTGTGTGTGTGTGTTCGCTGTGTATCAGTGTAACATCACCCGGGGGGAACAAAAGTTTACATGCTGGTCCTGAGAACGTCTCGTTGTCTGACTCTCTCTGGATTTTATTATAATATGGCTTCTGTGTCTTCACTTAGTCACTTTAGCCACATCACATCACACACACACACACACACACACACACACACACACGCACACACACACACACACACACACACACACACACACACATTCCCAGTCGGTTTTTATCTTCAGCCTGTCTGCTGTTGTACTTCCTGTTCCTGAACGATGCTGATGTAATTAACGAAGCAGCACTAAGCAGAGAATTGCTCGGGTGGGCGTGGCTAAATATTCAAATGAAGCACTGTGATTGACAGCCCATGTGTCGTGTTTCAGACTTGTGTTTGATAGACAGATGGAGTTGTGTTAACACTGTTAATATGCATTGTGATTGGTCAGAAGGTGTTGATTGGTTTTATGTTACGGCGGCGCGGGTTCGTTAATGCTAACGCGTTACCATAGCAACAGCTTGTCTACAGAAGGCTGTACACCCCAAAAACAAGTTTTCTGTAAAAACAAAAGTGTTTATTGTGATCTTTTTTTAAAAAAAAAGGAGCGTCCAGTTTCAGAGGACAAGCTGTAAGTAAAGTTTTTCCTGAGCAGGAATGAAGAGCTTCTGGATGAATTCTCATTAACACGACATGCATGAGAACGAAAGAAGATCTGGAGAAGGAATGAGCGTTTATAGCTTCTGTAACAAAAAATTAAATTGTAACTTAAAAGAATTTGAATGTGGAAGCATCAAAATCTTTCTTGACTTGTACCCAAACCTGTTCCAGCTCCATGAAGATCTGCTTTCCATGGGTTGGATCTTCTGCTGTAGAGCTCTGAACACCTTTAGGATGAATATTTTCACACTCCTCACCTCACCTTCATCAGTACCTGACTTTACTAACACCCTTGTAGCTGTGTGTGTGTGTGTGTGTGTGTGTGTGTGTGTGTGTGTGTGTGTGCGCTTATGTGTACAAGTCAGTAGTTGGGTACAATACCTTGTAATAACAATATCATCTCACAAACTTTTCTTTTTTTACTTGTTTATCATTTTGTGAGGACTTAAAGACCAAATGTCCCCACAATGATAGGAGTGTCACATGTCCTCATAAAACTAGTATTTTTACGATTTATATAAAAAAAAGTCCCAATAAAGTAAATTATATAGTGATATTTAAAAATGCCATTAATAATATAAATGGAAGGACACTTTAAAAAAAAAAATCTTTGTGCATTTGTGTGTGTGTGTGTGTGTGTGTGTGTGTGTGTGTGTGTGATATGAAAAGGTTTTGACTATATACATGACCTCAGCTTTGAATACAATAAAGCCGTTATTAGACGTTACAGTTTTTATAAAACACAATAGTTTGTTTCAATAATAATAAAAAAACGTGTACTTGATTTCTGTAATTAGAGAAACGTGTTTAGGTACCGTTTAAAGAGGAGGTCTCCAGTGCCAGACTAACGCCCTTACAGCTGAATGAATCACCACAAAACATCCTCAGAACATCTTCTCTGAAAAGTGGAGCTTATTATAACAGCAAATGGAGACTAAATGTGGAATGTGAGCTTCAAAAAGAATCGAATAACAATCATGTGTTCATATTTCCTCAAACTTTTTATGTTACATGCATATGTGCTTTTTTATATCTTAAACCTCATCAGTCCTTTTTTTTTTTTTAAGTTTAAGTTCATTAACTCTGGATCTCCGGCGTTCCATAGGAGGGGGAAAAAAAGCCGAAACAGCGTAAATCCCGTGTATACGTCTGATTATGCGTCAGGTGCCGAGCCGCTCGATGGCGTTGGTATAATCACCGCCAGTGTCCCTGCGTCCTGATGATGCGTTTTCCTCGCTCTTGTTGCAATAACGCTTATTTTGCACATTAGATGGTGAGAAGACGGCGAGGTTTAAAGAAAAAAGAGGTCTATTACGCGCATTGTGATCAATAATGCTACGAATTACAAAAGCGAAGATTAGCGGCGCGGATAGGGCTTAACGCTAGCGATCAATGGGATTGTGTGAGGTGTGAGGTGTGTGTTTGTGTGTGTGAAGGTCCCGGGGGAATCTTGTGGGGTGTTTCAAAATCATTCTTATTATCATAATTAACAGACGGTGTGTTAGAAGTGGGTCACTGCTCCACACTGCTCTCGCTCTCACAGTGAAGGAGGAACATACGCGTGATCCACCACCACACCATCCAGAATGTGTGTGTGTGTGTATGTGTGTGTGTGTGCTTTTGTGTAGTTTTTTTTACTTGTTTATCATTTTGTGAGGAATTAAAAAAGACCAAATGTCCCCACAATGATAGGAGTGTATCACATGTCCTCATAAAACTAGTATTTTTACAATTTCTATAAAAAAGTCCCACTAAAGTGAATTATATCACAATATTTAAAAATTGCATTAATTATATTATTGAAAGGCCACTCTAAAAAACAAATTCTGTGTATGTATGTATGTATGTGTGTGTGTGTGTGTGTGTGTGTGTGTGTGTGTGTGTGTGTGTGTGTTTGTGTGTGTGTGTGAGATGTGAGGGTTATGATTATATACATGACCTCAGCTCTAAATATAATGAAGCGGTTATCAGATGTTACAGATTAAACAGAAACGTTTTGTTCGGTTAATAAAAAAAACTAAAACATGTACGAAATTTCTGTAATCAGAGAAGCGTGTTTAGGTAACGTTTAAGAAAGGAGTCTTCAATGTCAGAGCATGGTTGATTTCCAAAGAAATAATGAGTCTTTATAGCTGCTATAGCATAAGTGCAAACAAAAAGCAACTTGGACTTTTTTTTGGATTAAAAGTAACAATAGGTGAATAAATTTCACATAAACTTAAACTTCCTGGATGAGTTTCTTGGCCTCAGGTCTGAACTTCAAACCCAAAACACCAAACTGTCTGAACGCTTCTAGTCACGATTTCCAGATTTAGTGTTTGTATTATTAAGAACAGCTGGATAAATCATTACCATTGTAATCAAGGTCACATATTCTGAACTTTCTCAATTAATTGTTCATTATGAGCTAAAGGGGAATGAAAGAAAGATCTAATCTGGAGCTCCACCTGAACGTCATCTTAACACGCCTGTTATTTAGAACAGCATTCATGTACATTATAAACCTACATGCAGCTCCACACATCCATTGCATCCTTCTCATCCTAACCAGCTCCATCACAGTGCAGTACAGTAGCTCCACTGAGTGAGAACAGAAATCCCTGTGAACGTCTCCAAAACCACCCAACGCATCACTGACATCCAACTACCTGCCAATGAGCACCTTCACCAGTGTAGATATCTTCACAGAGCACACAACATCATCAGGGCTTCCTTACATCCCAGCCACAAACTGTTCAACCTCTTTCTATCCAGCAGGAGATACAGGACCATTCGCACCAGAACCGTACGAGTCTTTCCTAAACTCGTGATGACTCCTGCACACACTCCAGGTCCCAGGAATCAGGCCAGAACATTTTCTCCTCCTCTCTCACGTTTCTGTTTCTCGCTGTTTGCCGTAACTCCAGCTGCTGACCTGTCTGGATGTTACGATGTTCTCTGACTTGTCAACACGTCATCTTTTGGAGTGTGTTTCTGTCTGTGCGTGTGCGTGCGTGCGTGTGTGTGTGTGTGTGTGTGTGTGTGTGTGTAAAGCCTCTAGGTCACTCTGAATTTCCCTAACTGGGGCTTCACCGATGATTTATCCATCTGTTCTTAATAAGACGATCCCTAAATCTGGAAACTGTGTCCAGACCTGAGCCCGAGGAAGTTTTCCGAGAGCTGTAAAAGAGTCGACTAATCTTCTTGAACTCGGTGCTGCTAATCAGACTGCGAGGTTAGCATCTCAGACAAACGTTTATTTATTAACGAGCGAGAAATGTGTCCGCTTATTGTTAATTATAATCCTGATAAAACATTCACTTGTTTTCACTTGTGCTATAGCAGCTATAAACATCGATCCTTCTCGATCATCTCTCTGTCTTCTGACTGATACAAAGCACTGACACTGGAGACTCCTTCCTCGAATATCTAAATAGGTTTCTCTCTTTACAGAAAACTAGTACAGGTCTTTCTTCAGACAAGCCATTGAAACAATAACGTCTGATAACTGCTGCTGAATTCAGGACTCAGAATTTAGATGCTAGAATGATGATTTGTTGTGTTTGATAGTCAAAACCTTCTCACATATAAACCCACACGTTTTTTGATGGTGCGGCGGTGAATCGAACGTTCGTTCTTTTTTTGCAGTGCGACAGAGCAGCGATCGATTGCGTCCCAATAAAAGACAAATCAAAGAACGTCACAGTTTGATGGACAGGTGAGAGACAGAAGACGGAATGGTGAGTAGATTGTGTGTGTGTTTGTGTGTGTGTGTGTGTGTGTGTGTGTCAGTCTGTAGGTCATTTTAAAGACAAATCCCCGAGCGAAGTCCAATCACAGCTGAAGTTATTTGGCCCTCGTTGTAGGCGTCTGATTGAGAGTGACATTGACACGATTACACTGAGACAAACCAGATTAGGCAGAACACTGGCACTCACCAGGCCTCCTCAGGTGTGTGTGTATGTGTGTGTGTGTGTGTGTGAGCGAGAGAGAGAGAGAAATAGAAAGATGGATGAGGATGATCTAATAAGTCACTCTTTCATTTATCAGGACCGGTTTCACCTCAGCGCCTCTAACACGGTTAGTATCGGTGGGTGGATTAGTCTAATGAAGTCCGAGGAAAGTTCAGGAGAAGAGCTCTGGCCGAGTTCTTATCTTTTCTCTCTATTCTCTCTATCTTCTCTTTTATCCACTCTTCTTTCATCACACACACACACACACACACACACACACACACACACACGCTGGGAAAGCGGTAGCTCAACATTTAAAGCTCTCACTGCACAAACTCCTCGTCTAGTCAAGATTTTATTTTATTTTTCGCCATAGAAATCTTCTTGATCTTATTTTAAGAATAAAATACGATGCAGGAGCAGATTGTGTTACGATGATCATGATTGTTTGAAGGTTAATTCTCTTTCCTATTATTACTACTATTGTTATTAAAGCTAAACGTTAGTTATTTGACCTGCAATTTGATCTTTATTACCATCAGAGACGTCGTTCGAGGCCGTGGAGATTATTTTATGTGTAATTACTGGTTTTCAGGTTGTGCAGTGAATAAATGATCAATAATCACACTTAGGACTTGTTCATTAGTGTCATTTATTCCAAACGCTTTTCTTTACGTCACGTTTATTTACAACCTGATAATAAATGATGAAAGTCTGCAGTATGACGTCACCACACTCGTTTATCAGTACGGTTTTGTGGAACTTTGTTGTGTATATAAAGTATTTATAACTGTTTATTACAGTAAGTTGTTCTGTAGCTTGATTTCAGTTTCTCATGTTGAAGATGTTTCAGTGTTCAGTTACAACAAAATACATTCAATAATGTTTTGCAATAAGTTGAAATCATTTGAAAAGCAGAAAGTGATGATTTCCCTCTGTTTTTAAAAGACGGTCCTCATTTGAATAAATCTTTTTGACAATATTTGTTGCATGTAATTTAATAGTAACCTTGTTTTTTGGTTTAAAGGCTTTGTCTCATTTTAAGACAGAATATATAGCGATTGTTAAATTAAGAAAAATTCTCTTGTTTAGTAGCTCTGCTTTTTAATCTTTTTACAGAAATTAAAAAGAGAAAAATTATCCTACTGCACTGGCAGATCATTTGACTGGTTTCTAATCTGTATCTTTAGAAATCCTGCACTTATTTTCTTATATTTAGATGCTTATTTATTGCATAAACACAGATACTGACATCATGGAGTCACTTTACAGCAGATTTTTCATTGAATGTCCATGGAGATGCTACTAAGTAAGAAAAAGAAGGTAGGCGGAGCTTGATAGCATAAAGTGTGTGTCTGGCTTATGATGCTAAGCAGCTAGCAACGTTAATTTAAAGCCTGACATGTAACATACTAAAAGTAAAAAACAAAAAAAAAAACCTGTGTAAACATAAATGTATAGACGCTGGGCAGACAGGCCACGCCCACAAGGTGTAGCGTTAAATACATGTCCATGAGACACAAACTGCAAGCGGAAAAAGGGGAAGGTGGAAGCTTAGTGGTTAAGGAATTGGACTTTGGATCTGAAGGTGGTGAGTTCAAATGTCAGGCACACCAAACTGCCACTGCTGGGCCCCTGAGTAAGGCCCTTAACCCCACAGCTGCTCAGTTGTATGAATGAGATAAAGTCACTCTGGATAATGGTGTCTATCAAAATGCCGTAAATGTAAATGTAAAAGAAAGCACACCCTTGTGGTCGTAACTGACATCAATATACAATTATATAACATTAACGTAACCAAAGCAGGGTATACTTACTTTCCCTCACTTTCACAGCTAGTCATATTGCTAGCATTAACACCAAACTGGAAATCCTTCATTTACTGGAGAGAAAAAAAAAAATGTAAACGTCTTATTTTTTCCACACTGCACTGTTCTCTGATTTGTTAGGGCGTGTCCCATGTAAACCACAAGCATGGGAAGTGTGAGCGTGTCATATGCAAATCATATGCAAATAACACACACACACAAACACACACCACTAGCGCTGCTCTAAAGGCTGACTCTGACCTCATGACATTTGCCCTCTTGCGCCTCTTCATCATCTTTTGTCCTATCCATCTCCGGAGGTTTTTGGACGCCGGCGTCTGAAGAATCTTGGGAATCGAATTAAGCTTTAATATCTCAAAGTGCTATCGATTGGCCGTCGCGTTCCCACGACGACTGCGGAGGTCAAGAAAAACAAAGTGTCTAGTCGCGAATGTAGCTAACAAACAATGGAAACTTATAGCTAGCAGTTTAGCATTATCACCAGGTGCATGTGAATAAAACGATTTCGATTCTGACGCACGTTATGTGTACACAAGGATGGAAGATTCATCCATGTTTCCTAAACATCACACAGGTGAGAGCAGGGGACATGGCCTAAATTCCAAAACTTTAGACATGCTATGCTAAACTCAAGGCTATTAAGTGGCATTATTTTGTTAGCGTGAATTTGTACGTTGGTCAGTGAACTTGTCTTCTAGAAAATTAATCAGCAATTCCTTTGTCCTGACACTGGAGACTCCTTCCGTTAACATACCACACATGAATTTCACCTTCTAGGTATCTTTATTATACGGTGAACCAGCCGTTACTATAACAACGCTGACGTGTTCATATAAACGAGTGTATTCATGTGTTTATGCTTAACATGTTTCACGTTCCTGGTCAGGAATGTCCACACTGGGGACGATATGAGGTCACGTGTGTTGTGTTGAGTTCGAGTCTGGAGTTTCTTCATCATTTATTCCTCTCTAAATGTTCTGCTTGATGTTGAACTGATGCTGAACTGTATGTTGGTGATCAGTAGATGCACCGAGCGGCGATCAGAACACGTGTAAAACAGACGTGCACTCGATCCTGATTAGTGACTCGCTGTGTGTTTCACCAGTTACATTTTTATCCTTGTAAATAAAAAGGAACCACTGATTTCACTAAATGAAGAGTAAAAATAAAATATTTGAAATGTAGTGAAATTACAGTGAAAATCTTCCAAATAGAAAAACTTCAGTAAAATACACGAAAACGCTACTTAAGTGCAGTAACACATTACATTTACTTCATTACTGTTCAGCACTGATTAAGCTGATGAGATATCAAGCAGGCCGCATGACAAGATCGCGAGGTGTCATCACCTGCTCGTGTTTTCATCCTTATTTATGTGAAATAAAAGGCGGAGCCAAACGTCCCAAGTGTCTCGACACCATGTTAAAAAAAAACATAAAGCCATTGGTGTGAAGCAATCGGGATCTCCTGAGATGTTTCATTAAGGCGAGGTGATGAAGTGTGATAGTGCGTGTGTGTGTGTGTGTGTGTGTGTGTGTGTGTGTGTGTGTGTGTGTTTGTGTGCGTGTGTGTGTGTTTGTGTGCGCGCGTGTTTATGTGCATTTTGTAACTGAAAATGTTTTTTATAGATATAAAACACAGAATAAGTAACATTCCTATATGTTGATGACATTTATAATGAATTTAAATATAAATGAAAGGATTTAAATATCAAATTTTTATACTTTTAAATTAATATAAAATGATTTTTTTTAGATTAGTATTCAAATATCAACATTTATTTTAATTAATGATTTTTTTTTTTTAGGAAATACTTTTGAAAAGTTTTAATTTATTATTATTTTTATTAATTTATTTAAACACCTTTTTCTTTTTTGTAAAAATCACAGCATCAGTAAACCATCAGATGGAAAGTGCTTTACTATAAAACCATCAGGTGATGATGATGGTGTGTGTGTGTGTGTGTGTGTGTGTGTGTGTGTGTGTGTGTGTGTGTGTGTGTGTGTGTGTGTTGTAATCAGGTGACTAAAAGTTGCTGCACCTACTTATACTATGCATTAAGTGTGCTGGTGCATGTAAGGTCCTGGTGCACACATTCCCACATTACCACATCATGCACCGGATTAGAACATGGTTCTCGCAGTTACACACACTGTCACAATAAATACACTCCTCAATTGAAGATCCGCTTTCCACGGCGTGGAAGATGTGGAAGATCTCCTGCTATAAACCCTATTGAACATCTTTGGGATGAATGTTTCACACTGACCAGGATCCTCCTCACCTTCTCAGCTACATCACTACCTGACTTTACTAACACCCTTGTGTCTGAATGAATCTCCACAAAATCTCCACAAATAAAACTAGGTCTCATTGGAGATTAGAAGAGCAAATGGAGACTAAATATGGAATGGGACGTTAAAAAAAAGCACTTAGCAATCTTATGGACACATTCATATATATATATGGATTATGGAGAAGTGAAGTGACAGAAATCACATGATCCAATGATGATGAGACGGGACGGAGACATTATACACGAAAGAAAGAGCTGCAAGTCGGCTTCCTTCCTTCTGCTCTAATCTCCAACATTGAGGAACATTATGGAAAATGAGCCACGTTCTCCGTAAGAGCTTCAACCGCAAGATCAATTAGTTCCCGTCCCTTTTGCTGTTGCTTCTCTTTTCACGTGCTCACTTCAGTCTCGTTTCAGCTTCTCAATTTATTTATTGATCCATCCCTCCATCGATCAGAGGCATCGAGCGGCCGGATGATCCATCCCTCGCTCTATCCGTCCGCCTCTGACAGCCTTTTAATTGACAAGAAAGAGGGTCAAATCAAGCAATTAGGCCAAGCAGGAGAAAACGAGGTTCTCTCTCTGTTTCTCTCTCTCTCTCTCGATTCTCTCCGTCTCCCTCTTTTTCTCATTCAGGTGAGGGATGAGTGAGCGCGAGACGATGTAAACGGATAACGAATGCGTGAGGAATAGGCAGATGCGGGGTGTTTACACTTTTTCATTTCGGGACGTGAATGAATTTTTCATGGCGATTCATAAAAAATCCATCAATATTTTACCTGGGGAGAGTGGAGGAGAGGGAAAAGAGAGGAAGGACAAACAGAGGGGAGATATAAGAGAGAGAGAGAGAGAGAGAGAGAGAGAGAGAGAGAGAGAGAGAGAGAGAGAGAGAGAGAGAGAGAGAGAGAGAGAGAACTCAGGAAAAGAGTTGGTTCTATTCAAGGTATAGAAGGAAACTTAAGAGGATGAAGAAGAGGAGGAGGAAGATGAGAAGAGAGAAAGAAGAAGATTAAGACCAAAAGAGAAATAAAGGGAACATGGGAACAGCCGAAGACGAGTGTAGAGAAAGCAGGAGCTCGAGGCGTCCTCTTTTCTTTTATCCCTGAAGGAACCAGATTGTTAACTCAAACATCTCAGCATTTCTCCAAGAAAAAAAAATGAGATGAAGGCGAACTTACACGACATCCTGACGCAAGCCTGAGCCACCTGACACATCTGTTTCTCTGACCTCTGACCTCTGGAATGACAGCGCTAAATCGACTCCCGCTTGGGGTCAAGTTGTTGCCCCATTTACAGGAATTTATGGGTGTGGGACGCCGTCATCCCGCTACAGATAGTCAATTAAATATCTAATTAACAGAGCAGGAGGTTTAAATAATTCAGCCGTATTGACCAGCCTGAAGGAGGGAGAGGAACGTCTCGTAAATCACTTCCACACCGCAGAGGGAGCAGGAGAGACACCCTGAGACACACTGAGAGACACCCTGAGACACACTGAGAAAGAGACTGAGAAACACCAGCAGACAAGAGAGGCACTGAGAGAAATAGAGAGACATTTAAAGGTAAATGAAGAGACGGCTTGAGAAAATCTGAGGAACACAGAGAGACTAAGAGGCACAGAGAGAGAGAGAGAGAGAGAGAGAGAGAGAGAGAGAGAGAGAGAGAGAGAGAGAGAGAGACTCTGAAAGAGAAATTCCAAGAAACACAGAGAGACATATATAGAGGCACCAGAAGGAACAGAGAGACACTATAAAGACAAACAGAAAAAAAGGAATATATGCAAAGAGAAATTGTGAGACACAAAGAGGCAAAATGTAAAGAAAGAAAGAAGAACTTAACGGAAGACATGAAAAGACATCAAGAGAAACTCTGGAAAATGTAAAGACACTAAGAGAGAAATAGGGAGACAGTGAGAGAGAAATGAAAAGCCACTGAGAGATAAACAAGGAGACGATGAAAGATGAAGATAAAGACAGAGACATGGACATTTAGAGACATGGAGAAAGGAAAAAGTACATTTACCGTATTCTTTCAAACAGTTGACAGTTTCATTGCTGCGTTGATTCCAGATTCCACATTCCAACAAAAAATAACTTCAATCTCATTAAAAACAAACAATTATTTATTTATTGTTTAACTGTATTTATATATATATATATATATATACAGGGAGTGCAGAATTATTAGGCAAATGAGTATTTTGACCACATCATCCTCGTTATGCATGTTGTCTTACTCCAAGCTGTATAGGCTGGAAAGCCTACTACCAATTAAGCATATTAGGTGATGTGCATCTCTGTAATGAGAAGGGGTGTGGTCTAATGACATCAACACCCTATATCAGGTGTGCATAATTATTAGGCAACTTCCTTTCCTTTGGCAAAATGGGTCAAAAGAAGGACTTGACAGGCTCAGAAAAGTCAAAAATAGTGAGATATATTGCAGAGGGATGCAGCAGTCTTAAAATAGCCAAGCTTCTGAAGCGTGATCATCGAACAATCAAGCGTTTCATTCAAAATAGTCGACAGGGTCGCAAGAAGCGTGTGGAAAACCAAGGCGCAAAATAACTGCCCGTGAACTGAGAAAGTCAAGCGTGCAGCTGCCAAGATGCCACTTGCCACCAGTTTGGCCATATTTCAGAGCTGCAACATCACTGAGTGCCCAAAAGCACAAGGTGTGCAATACTCAGAGACATGGCCAAGGTAAGAAAGGCAGAAAGTCGACCACCACTGAACAAGACACACAAGCTGAAACGTCAAGACTGGGCCAAGAAATATCTCAAGACTGATTTTTCTAAGGTTTTATGGACTGATGAAATGAGAGTGAGTCTTGATGGGCCAGATGGATGGGCCCGTGGCTGGATTGGTAAAGGGCAGAGAGCTCCAGTCCGACTCAGACGCCAGCAAGGTGGAGGTGGAGTACTGGTTTGGGCTGGTATCATCAAAGATGAGCTTGTGGGGCCTTTTCGGGTTGAGGATGGAGTCAAGCTGAACTCCCAGTCCTACTGCCAGTTTCTGGAAGACACCTTCTTCAAGCAGTGGTACAGGAAGAAGTCTGCATCCTTCAAGAAAACATGATTTTCATGCAGGACAATGCTCCATCACACACGCCCAAGTACTCCACAGCGTGGCTGGCAAGAAAGGGTATAAAAGAAGAAAATCTAATGATATGGCCTCCTTGTTCACCTGATCTGAACCCCATTGAGAACCTGTGGTCCATCATCAAATGTGCGATTTACAAGGAGGGAAAACAGTACACCTCTCTGAACAGTGTCTGGGAGGCTGTGGTTGCTGCTGCACGCAATGTTGATGGTGAACAGATCAAAACACTGACAGAATCCATGGATGGCAGGCTTTTGAGTGTCCTTGCAAAGAAAGGTGGCTATATTGGTCACTGATTTGTTTTTGTTTGGTTTTTGAATGTCAGAAATGTATATTTGTGAATGTTGAGATGTTATATTGGTTTCACTGGTAAAAATAAATAATTGAAATGGGTATGAATTTGTTTTTTGTTAAGTTGCCTAATAATTATGCACAGTAATAGTCACCTGCACACACAGATATCCCCCTAAAATAGCTAAAACTAAAAACTACTTCCAAAAATATTCAGCTTTGATATTAATGAGTTTTTTGTGTTCATTGAGAACATGGTTGTTGTTCAAATTAAATCCTCAAATAAAATTAATCCTCAAAAATACAACTTGCCTAATAATTCTGCACTCCCTGTATATATATTCTATTTTGCATGTTTACGTGTTGGACAGTCATAAAAAAGCAGTTCACTACATGTTGCACTCTGTATGAATGTGTATGTGACAAATACAATTTTAATTTGAATTAAAAAATTTAATTAAATAAAATACATAAATAATTCACACATGATGTGTTTTTTGTTAATATCAAGGATTGTTGTGAAGCAGTAAACTGTTTTAAAACATTAACACTTGTTGTTAACACACACACACACACACACACACACACACAAAGTGCTAAACTCTGTCTTCTCTTAAAAATTATCACCTAATGATGACTCTGTGAACACTGTGTGTGTGTGTGTGTGTGTGTGTGTGTGTGTGTGTGTGTTTTAATCTTGAAGTCAGCAAAGTAAAAAAAAAAAAGTTATAAAAATAATAATAAAAAAACTATTTAATAGCTGATATGTACAAATATAAAATTCATGATGATTCGTGATTCTGTGATTTTTTTACTGTTTGAAAATGAAAAACTAATGATGTGATAAATAAAACAGTTTTTACTGAAAATATAAAATACAGTATTGAAATTATTATTTATTATTTCTTGCTATCGTATTTTTGTGTCTGTGAGTTATTTGGGTTTGTGGTTCTCTTTAACAGAATGGATGTAAAAAAAAACGGATAAAAAATCAGCACAGAATTCATCAGTGGCTTCATCCAACGTTCTGGTTTCTCTTCGAGAAGGTCGTATGGATCAGTACGAGTTTTTTATAAGCAAAATGAGAGGAGAAGGAAATTGAAGGCCCTCACGTGTCCTATTCATACAGTGTTATACTGTACACCAAATCTTTACCCTCACTGCAGAACAACCCCAAACTTCTCCCCATACCACCCTGCCAACTTCTGCCCCATCACACGTCTGCCCACCCACCCTGCCCCAACCTGCCCCACCCTGCCACACCCTACCTCACCCTGCTCCACACTACACCATCTTCTACTAGACTGTGATCTCCAGAGTGAACCATTTCTTCTGCAGAACAGAGCACCAATAAAATTCCCAGTTCAGTTTTGGATTAGATGTTGGTTTGGATAATATGTAAGGATTCTGTTTTAGGATGTTAGATTGGACAATAGACTGGATGTTAGAGTGGGTGTTTGATTAGAGGTGTGATTGAGGTGAAGATGTTAGATTGGATGTAGAATTAGGTGGTAATTTAGATGCTATGTTTTGAATTGGATGTTGGATTGAATCTTGGATTAGATAATTGATTGGATGTTAGAATTGGCTCTTGGATTAAATGATAGACGAGATTTAATGTTTGGATGTTGGACTGGATGTTTGATTGGGTGTTAGTATTGTATTTAATATGGAATGTTTGACTGGATGTTAGGATTTGGTGTTGGATTTGACAATGAACTGTCCTTCTTCCCACATGTTGCTAATGTGGCTCCTTCTTGTCGATTTCTTCTCTACAACATCCGAAGGATTTGACCATTTCTGTCCATACAGGCTGCCCAGATGCTTGTTCAGTCTCTTGTTTTTTCAAGACTGGACTACTGCAACTCTCTGCTGGCAGGTCTTCCCCTGAACGCTATTCGTCCACTGCAAATGATCCAAAATGCAACTGCACGACTTGTGTTCAATCAGCCCAAGTTCTCCCACACCACCCCACTGCTGCTCCTCCGCTGGCTTCCAGTAGCTGCACGTATCAGATTCAAAACACTGATGATGCCTACCAAGCCAAAATGGACCAGCACCATCTTACCTCAGTGACCTCATCACATCTCGCACTGCACCACGCTGTCTGAGATCCTCCAGCACTGCTCCACTGGTACCTTCTTCTCTCAGAATGAGAGGTAAGTACACTTCAAGGCTCTTCTCTGTTCTGGCACCGAGGTGGTGGAATGAACTTCTCCTAGATGTCCGTACAGCAGAGTCCCTGACTATCTCCAAGCGACGACTGAAGACCTTCATGTTCCTGAAACACTTAAATTAGCACTTTCCAAGTTTGTAGAATTCAAAAGTTATATTTATATTAAGTTTGTAATCTTGTGTACAGTGTAGATATTTTTTACTAGAGACTCAAAGCACTTTTGTACGTCGCTCTGGATAAGAGCTTCTGCTAAATGGCGCAAATGTAAATGTAAATTTGATGTGGGAGTGTATGTTGTTAGATTGGATCTTAGATTGTATGTTGGATTGATTGTTAAGATGTTAGATTGGATGTTGGACAGGGTGTTAGAATGTTAGACTGAATTGGATTGTATTTTAGATTAGATGGATTAAATGTTTAAATATATCTTGGTTTGCATATTAAATTGGATGTTAGAATTGTCTCCTATACTGGATGATGGCTAGATGTTGGGAATTGATCTTAGATTGGATGTTGGATGGTATGTTGGACTGGATGTTAGATTGGATACTAGGACTTGATGTTGGAGGTAAGGATCTTAGATTGGATGTTAGGATTTTATGGTGGATTTTATTGTTAGATTGGATGTTAGATTAGAAAATGTGTGCAATTTAGGGCATTTATCACATTTTATATTGTGAGATTTTGATTATTTACTCTTTGTGTGAAATAACCAAAAGAGTAAATAAATAATTGTGTTTTGTGTGTGTGTGTGTGTGTGTGTGTGTGTGTGTGTGTGTGTGTGTGTGTGTGTTTTGCGTGTGTTTTGTGTGTGTGTGTGTTTTGCGTGTGTTTTGTGTGTGTGTGTGTGTGTGTGTGTGTGTGTGTGTGTGTGTGTGTGTGTGTGTTTTAATCTTGAAGTCAGCAAAGTAAAAAAAAAAAAGTTATAAAAATAATAATAAAAAAACTATTTAATAGCTGATATGTACAAATATAAAATTCATGATGATTCGTGATTCTGTGATTTTTTTACTGTTTGAAAATGAAAAACTAATGATGTGATAAATAAAACAGTTTTTACTGAAAATATAAAATACAGTATTGAAATTATTATTTATTATTTCTTGCTATCGTATTTTTGTGTCTGTGAGTTATTTGGGTTTGTGGTTCTCTTTAACAGAATGGATGTAAAAAAAAACGGATAAAAAATCAGCACAGAATTCATCAGTGGCTTCATCCAACGTTCTGGTTTCTCTTCGAGAAGGTCGTATGGATCAGTACGAGTTTTTTATAAGCAAAATGAGAGGAGAAGGAAATTGAAGGCGCTCACGTGTCCTATTCATACAGTGTTATACTGTACACCAAATCTTTACCCTCACTGCAGAACAACCCCAAACTTCTCCCCATACCACCCTGCCAACTTCTGCCCCATCACACGTCTGCCCACCCACCCTGCCCCAACCTGCCCCACCCTGCCACACCCTACCTCACCCTGCTCCACACTACACCATCTTCTACTAGACTGTGATCTCCAGAGTGAACCATTTCTTCTGCAGAACAGAGCACCAATAAAATTCCCAGTTCAGTTTTGGATTAGATGTTGGTTTGGATAATATGTAAGGATTCTGTTTTAGGATGTTAGATTGGACAATAGACTGGATGTTAGAGTGGGTGTTTGATTAGAGGTGTGATTGAGGTGAAGATGTTAGATTGGATGTAGAATTAGGTGGTAATTTAGATGCTATGTTTTGAATTGGATGTTGGATTGAATCTTGGATTAGATAATTGATTGGATGTTAGAATTGGCTCTTGGATTAAATGATAGACGAGATTTAATGTTTGGATGTTGGACTGGATGTTTGATTGGGTGTTAGTATTGTATTTAATATGGAATGTTTGACTGGATGTTAGGATTTGGTGTTGGATTTGACAATGAACTGTCCTTCTTCCCACATGTTGCTAATGTGGCTCCTTCTTGTCGATTTCTTCTCTACAACATCCGAAGGATTTGACCATTTCTGTCCATACAGGCTGCCCAGATGCTTGTTCAGTCTCTTGTTTTTTCAAGACTGGACTACTGCAACTCTCTGCTGGCAGGTCTTCCCCTGAACGCTATTCGTCCACTGCAAATGATCCAAAATGCAGCTGCACGACTTGTGTTCAATCAGCCCAAGTTCTCCCACACCACCCCACTGCTGCTCCTCCGCTGGCTTCCAGTAGCTGCACGTATCAGATTCAAAACACTGATGATGCCTACCAAGCCAAAAATGGACCAGCACCATCTTACCTCAGTGACCTCATCACATCTCGCACTGCACCACGCTGTCTGAGATCCTCCAGCACTGCTCGACTGGTACCTTCTTCTCTCAGAATGAGAGGTAAGTACACTTCAAGGCTCTTCTCTGTTCTGGCACCGAGGTGGTGGAATGAACTTCTCCTAGATGTCCGTACAGCAGAGTCCCTGACTATCTCCAAGTGACGACTGAAGACCTTCATGTTCCTGAAACACTTAAATTAGCACTTTCCAAGTTTGTAGAATTCAAAAGTTATATTTATATTAAGTTTGTAATCTTGTGTACAGTGTAGATATTTTTTACTAGAGACTCAAAGCACTTTTGTACGTCGCTCTGGATAAGAGCTTCTGCTAAATGGCGCAAATGTAAATGTAAATTTGATGTGGGAGTGTATGTTGTTAGATTGGATCTTAGATTGTATGTTGGATTGATTGTTAAGATGTTAGATTGGATGTTGGACAGGGTGTTAGAATGTTAGACTGAATTGGATTGTATTTTAGATTAGATGGATTAAATGTTTAAATATATCTTGGTTTGCATATTAAATTGGATGTTAGAATTGTCTCCTATACTGGATGATGGCTAGATGTTGGGAATTGATCTTAGATTGGATGTTGGATGGTATGTTGGACTGGATGTTAGATTGGATACTAGGACTTGATGTTGGAGGTAAGGATCTTAGATTGGATGTTAGGATTTTATGGTGGATTTTATTGTTAGATTGGATGTTAGATTAGAAAATGTGTGCAATTTAGGGCATTTATCACATTTTATATTGTGAGATTTTGATTATTTACTCTTGTGTGAAATAACCAAAAGAGTAAATAAATAATTGTGTTTTGTGTGTGTGTGTGTGTGTGTGTGTGTGTGTGTGTGTGTGTGTGTGTGTGTGTTTTGCGTGTGTTTTGTGTGTGTGTGTTTTGCGTGTGTTTTGTGTGTGTGTGTGTGTGTGTGTGTGTGTGTGTGTGTGTGTGTGTGTGTGTGTGTTAAACAGAACTTTCTGTTTAAAATAAATAAATAAATAAATAAATAAAAAAAATAAACACATCATAATTTTTTTAATTGAGGACTATTTTTCTTTAGGTTTCAGTTTTGAGCTCGTCACCAAACACACGTTTAATCTTCTGAACAAAATGAAAAGGAATTTAACGCATTTATTTTTCCCTCTGACAGAAATCTCTTACTTTTTGGTGAAATTTGCTGAAGTAAAATGAAAAGTCTGCTGTGAGTGTGAACTCAGAGAGCCAGCTGCCAGTGTGTGTGTGTGTGTGTGTGTGTGTGTGTGTGTGTGTGTGTGTGTGTGATTCTTATTCTGGCTGAATATTCCAGCACATGACAAGCATGTAAACATGGTATGAACACATGGGTGAGATTATATTTTTACCATCATCCTCACACACACACACACACACACACACACACACACACACACACACACACACACATGAATTCACACATTGTTAAGCAGTTTATCAATGTTTCCGAAAGAAGTTGAACTTTTTTACATTGTGGTTTTTGTGGAACTCTGAGAAAAAGACTGAGAGAGACACCAAGAGAAACGCTGAGAAAAACACGAAAAGACACTGAGAGAGACACCAAGAGAAGCGCTGAGAAAGACACAATAAGAGAAACGCTGAGGGTGACAAGAAGAGACACTGAGGGAGACACGAAGAGAAACGCTGAGTGAAACACTGAGGGACACTGAGAGAAACACTGAGGAAGACACCAAGAGAAAC
Organism: Silurus meridionalis; assembly: GCF_014805685.1. Lineage (NCBI taxonomy): Eukaryota > Metazoa > Chordata > Actinopteri > Siluriformes > Siluridae > Silurus > Silurus meridionalis. The sequence continues at coordinate 1,448,108 of NC_060899.1, read as the reverse complement.
ACTAAGAGACATTGAAAGAAATGCTGAGGGAAACAACTTGCGAAAGGAGGAGGAGACACCAACACTGAGAGACACTGAGAGAAATTCTGAGGAGGACACCAAGAGAAATGCTGAGGGAGACACTGAGAGAAACAATGTGGGAGAAACCCAAGACACTCAGGGCGACACTGAGGGAGACACCAAGAGAAAGGAGAGGGAGACACCAACAGTAACACTGAGAGAAACAATGTAGGAGACACGAAGAGAGAGAGAGAGAGAGAGAGAGAGAGAGAGAGAGAGAGAGAGAGAGAGAGAGAGAGAGAGAGAGAGACACTGAAAGAGACACCTATAGAGACATTGAGAGGTCTTTAAAAGACACTAAAAGACTTTGAAAGGCACCATGAGACACTGAGAAATACAGTGAGACACCAAGAGATATGGAAAGACAGTGAAAGAGGCACTGAAGAGATCGACTGAAGGTGAAACTGAGAAAAACACTGAAAGAGACACAGAAAACTGAGAGAAAGACACTGAAAGAGACACAGAGGAAGACACTGAGGACATTCAGACAGACACAGTGAGAATCTAAAAGAGACAAAAAGTGACACCAAGAGACACTGAAAGAGACAAAGAGAGACTGCGAGAGGCTCCAAGAGATTCAGTGAGAGACAAACAGAGAGACACCATGAGACAGTGAGAAAAAGGCAAAAAATTATGAAAACTCATTTGTCCAGAAGATGGCGCTAAAGATAAACTGTACCTGTGCCTGTAAACAGCCAGCTGACACTGGAGACTCCTTCCATAAAGGTAATGAACAGAAAACTAGCGATGATTTTATTAAGTTCATTACAGCATTGAATATTAAGCTACATTCTCTTTTCATTCTTTTTTATAGCATTCCGTTCGTACCCACTACATCACACGATGATGTCACTGAAACCTGTTCATCATCGTCTCAGCACACGGGTTTACAATAATATCAGATGACGCTAGCATGGCGTTTCAGACAGTTTGTTCTGCATCATTATTAGACAATAAAAGAAATCAGATCAGAGCTCCTAGCATTATAAATCCAGCGCTCCGAGTGGACATGGACGGCGGATGGTCACGTTACTGTTTATCGCAGCGTATCCATGCAGGATGGTGACGTCACTCCATTACACACCAGGTCACCCCATGGATGTGGAGCGAAGGATGATCTGCTTAATTACCGCTTTGACTATGTATGCATTTGTTTTGTTTCCTGTTGTTTCTGGTCTTAAATATTTGCACAGGTTGCATCCAAGAGTATTAGACTGTGATGTCACCCAAATGAGGATGAGGTTCCCCTTTTGAGTCTGGTTCTTCTAAAGGTTTCTTCCTCATAACATTTTTCCTTCACCACAGTCGCCCCAGTCTTCATCATCAGGGATAAACACACATCATTCACCCTTATTCCTAAATTCTCTAAAGCTGCTATGAGACGATGTCCTTTAGCGTCGACCCTTTTGGCTTCCCATGTAAAGCTTTGTTTCTGAACACAGTCTGTGATATTCAGAGAAAATATTCCACAGATCTGCTCCACAAAGAGTAAAAGAGAAAGAGAGAGAGAAAGAGAGAACGATGGACAAGAAAAGAAAGAGAGAAAGAAAGAGAATGATGGACAGGAAAAGAAAGAGAGAAAGAGAGATAAGTGTCAGGTTCACAGCAGGTTCTTCGTTCCATACGGGATGTTCCTGAGCCACCTGATGGAAAATACGGGATCCCTGAGATGTTCTTGATACAGAACACTGTACTGTGTGTGTGTGTGTGTGTGTGTGTGTGTGTGTGTGTGTGTGTGTGTGTGTGTGTGTGTGTATGCCACACAGCTCAATGCTGAAGATCCATACATTCATAAAATACATTCACTCCAAAAAAAAGTTATTTTGTTGTTATTTTTGATGTTCCTTGTGCTTCTATATTTTGTCTCTAATAATGAACCTGAAGGACCTGCTTGGGTTTCATGTACAACTCTCAACTCTTCAAGGAACCCCTACAGAACACATGAAGAACCATATTTTTGCTTTGGATAATTAAAAGTCATTTTTCTTCTTACATTGGTTCTTATGTGAGACATTTCCTGGTACACTTTTAGAAGATTTAAAATTGAGGTCAGTTATCAGTCTGGAGAAGATCATCAATGTTCTTCAGTAAATCATACAACAGTGTGCTTATCAGACACGGCTCCTGGCGGAACCATTTCAGGAAGCTAAGAGCATTTATTTAGAAAAACAGAAATCCCAAATGTGCTTCTCCTGACATTCTAAGGGGAACATTGACCCAGTTAAAACATACAGGTTCTTAATGGTTCTTTAGAGATAATTCAGGAGTAAATGTGGATTTAATCTGGAACATCTCCTGCCAGCAAATGTGGAACTTTTATTGAGGCCTAAGTAGTTTCTCATGCTTGAAGCCTTCAAGGGTTTATGTAGATGCCTACAACATAGTGAATCACTATGAGAAAATAATTTACACAGCAGAGGTTCTCAAATAAAATCTTACTTTATTTGAGAACCCTTCATGAACCAATAAACCCCTGAAGAACATTGGTTCCTAAGAAACAAAAAACCCATGAAGCTAAATGATAAATGTTAAACTCCTTACAGGGTTCTTGGAGGGTTCTTTGGGTAATTCAAATGCTCTTAAATCCTGAAGATGGGTTCCACTCTGACATGTCCTGTTGTTTAGTTCTTTCACTGAGGAGGCTACTTGAGGATCCCATGAAGAACCCTTACAATACTGTTTTAAAACAATATGAAGGGTTGACTCATCAAAACTAACAGACAGTCACATGACACTTGAAAGATTTTTTTGGATTTATTTGAAGAAAAAATGGTTTAATGAATCCATTACATTTATTTATTTTGAATGTATTTTAGCACATTTTCAAAACTTCTCCTTTGTTGTTCTGTAGTGAGGCAGAAAGCGAAGGCGATTTTTTTCCCAGGGAACGACGTGGCGGTCAGGTGAGGGAAGCCCCGCCCACTCTTCCTGTGAGAATGACGGACAGCTCAGCACTTTGAGGACCAGGTAGCAGATCAGGTATCTGGGAAAAGAGCGAGTCAGGAGTTTGGGAGCATGTGATCAGCAGGTTGAGTGGTGAAGAAAAGC
>NC_060899.1:1432500-1440000 GCF_014805685.1 Silurus meridionalis | reverse complement strand
TGTAAGCATTGTGTGTGTGTGAGTGAGTGTGTGTGAGAGAGTGTTTAAATGAGTTTGTGTGTGTGTGAGTGAGTGAGTGAGTGTGTGAGTGTGTGAGTGAGGGAATATGTGTGTGAGTGAATAAGTGAGTAAATGAGTGAGTGTGTGAATGAGGGGGTGAGTTCATCAGTGTGTGAGTGAGTGTGTGAGTTAAGGGGATAAGTGTGTGAAGAAGAGATTGAGTGAGTGAGTGAGCGAGGGGATAAGTGTGTGAGCGTGTGAGTGTGTGAGTGAGCATTGTGTGTTTGAGTGTTTGAATGTGTGAGTCAGTCTATGAGTGCGTTAGTGGGGGGTGAGTGTGTGATTAAGTGAGTGTGTGAGTATGTGTGTGAGTAAGTGTGTGATTAAGTGAGTGACTAAGTGAGTGTGTGAGTGAGTGAGTTTGTGAGTGTGTGGTGAGTGAGTGAGTGAGTGAGTGTGTGAGTGAGTGAGTGAGTGTGAGTGAGTGAGTGAGTGAGTGAGGGGTGAGTGAGGAATGAGGGGTGAGTGTGTGAGTGTGTGAGTGAGTTTGTGAGTGAGTAAGTGAGTGAGTGAGTAAGTGTGTGAGTGAGTGTGAGTGAGTGAGTGTGAGGGGTGAGTGAGTGAGTGAGTAAGTGTGTGAGTGAATGAGTGTGTGAGTAAGTGAGTGAGTGAGGAATGGGGGTGAGTGAGTGAGTAAGTGTGTGTGAGTGTGTGTGAGTGAGTGTGTGAGTCAGTAAGCGAGTGAGAGAGTGAGTGAGGGGTGGGGAGTGAGGGAATGAGGAGATGAGTTTGTCAGTGTGTGAATGAGTGAGTGAGTGAGTGAGTAAGTGTGTGAGCGTGTGGTGAGTGAGTGAGGAGGGGTGAGTGAGTGAGGGGTGAGTGAGTGAGTGAGGGGTGAGTGAGTGAGTGAGTGAGTGAGGGGTGAGTGAGTGAGGGGTGAGTGTGTGAGTAAGTGTGTGCGTGTGTGAGTGAGTGAGTGAGTGAGGGGTGAGTGAGTGAGGGGTGAGTGAGTGAGTGAGTGAGTGTGTAAGTAAGTGAGTGTGTGAGAGAATGAGTGTGTGGTGAGTGAGTGAGTGAGTGAGTGAGTGAGGGGTCTGAGTGAGTGAGTAAGTGTGTGTGTGTGTGAGTGTGTGAGTGAGTGTGTGAGTGAGTGAGTGAGTGAGAGAGTGAGTGAGGGGTGGGGAGTGAGGGAATGAGGAGATGAGTTTGTCAGTGTGTGAATGAGTGAGTGAGTGAGTGAGTAAGTGTGTGAGCGTGTGAGTGAGTGAGTGAGGGGTGAGTGAGTGAGGGGTGAGTGTGTGAGTGAGTGAGTGAGTGGTGAGGGGGTGAGTGTGGAGTGAGTGAGTGAGGTGAGTGAGTGAGGGGTGAGTGTGAGTGAGTGAGTGAGTGTGAGTGAGTGAGGAGTGAGTGAGTGAGGGGTGAGTGAGTGAGTGAGGGGTGAGTGTGAGTGAGTGAGTGAGTGTGTAAGTAAGTGAGTGTGTGAGAGAATGAGTGTGTGAGTGAGTGAGTGAGTGAGTGAGTGAGGGGTCTGAGTGAGTGAGTAAGTGTGTGTGTGAGTGTGTGTGAGTGAGTGTGTGAGTCAGTAAGCGAGTGAGAGAGTGAGTGAGGGGTGGTGGAGTGAGGGAATGAGGGGATGAGTTTGTCAATGTGAATGAGTGAGTGAGTGAGTGAGTAAGTGTGTGTGTGAGTGAGTGGTGAGTGAGTGAGTGAGTGAGGGGTGAGTGAGTAAAGGGGTGAGTGTGTGAGTGAGTGAGTGAGGGGTGAGAGAGTGAGTGAGTGAGTGAGGGGTGAGTGTGTGAGTGAGTGAGTGAGGGGTGAGTGAGTGAGGGGTGAGTGTGTGAGTGAGTGAGTGAGTGGTGAGGGGGTGAGTGTGGAGTGAGTGAGTGAGGTGAGTGAGTGAGGGGTGAGTGTGAGTGAGTGAGTGAGTGTGAGTGAGTGAGGAGTGAGTGAGTGAGGGGTGAGTGAGTGAGTGAGGGGTGAGTGTGAGTGAGTGAGTGAGTGTGTAAGTAAGTGAGTGTGTGAGAGAATGAGTGTGTGAGTGAGTGAGTGAGTGAGTGAGTGAGGGGTCTGAGTGAGTGAGTAAGTGTGTGTGTGAGTGTGTGTGAGTGAGTGTGTGAGTCAGTAAGCGAGTGAGAGAGTGAGTGAGGGGTGGTGGAGTGAGGGAATGAGGGGATGAGTTTGTCAATGTGAATGAGTGAGTGAGTGAGTGAGTAAGTGTGTGTGTGAGTGAGTGGTGAGTGAGTGAGTGAGTGAGGGGTGAGTGAGTAAAGGGGTGAGTGTGTGAGTGAGTGAGTGAGGGGTGAGAGAGTGAGTGAGTGAGTGAGGGGTGAGTGGTGAGTGAGTGAGTGAGGGGTGAGTGAGTGAGGGGTGAGTGAGTGAGTGAGGAGGTGAGTGTGTGAGTAAGTGAGTGAGTGAGTGTGTGAGTGAGTGAGGGAGGGGTGAGTGTGTGAGTGAGTGAGTAAGTGAGTGAGTGAGTGTGTGAGGGGTGAGTGAGTGAGGGGTGAGTGTGTGAGTGAGTGAGTAAGTGAGTGAGTGAGTGTTTAAGTGAGTAAGTGAGTGAGTGAGGGAATGGGGGGTGAGTGAGTGAGTGAGTGAGTGAGTGGGGAATGAGGGTGTGAGTGAGGGGTGAGTGGGTGAGAGTGTTTGAGTGAGTGAGTGGTGAGTGAGTGAGTGAGTGAGTGAGTAAGTGAGTGAGTAAATGAGTGAGTGTGTGAGGGGTGAGTGAGTGTTTGAGTGTTTGAGTGAGTGAGTGAGGAGTGAGTGAGTGAGGAAATGAGGGGTGAGTGAGTGAGTGAGTGTGTGAGTGTGTAAGTAAGTGAATGTGTGAGAGAATGAGTGTGTGAGTGAGTGAGTGAGTGAGTGAGTGAGGGGTCTGAGTGTGTGAGTCAGTAAGCGAGTGAGAGAGTGAGTGAGGGGTGGGGAGTGAGGGAATGAGGGGATGAGTTTGTCAGTGTGTGAATGAGTGAGTGAGTGAGTTAGTAAGTGTGTGTGTGAGTGAGTGAGTGAGTGAGTGAGGGGTGAGGAGTGAGGGGTGAGTGAGGGAATGAGTGTGAGTGAGTGAGTGGAGTGAGTGAGTGAGTGAGGGGTGAGAGTGTGAGTGAGTGAGGGGTGAGTGAGTGAGGGGTGAGTGTGAGGGGTGAGTAAGTGAGTGGGTAAGTGAGTGAGGGGTGAGTGAGTGAGTGAGTGAGTGAGTGAGGGGTGAGTGAGTGAGGGGTGAGTGAGTGAGTGAGTGAGTGAGTGAGTGTGAGTGAGTGAGGGGTGAGTGTGAGTGAGTGAGTGAGTGAGTGTGAGTGAGTGAGGAGGGTGAGTGAGTGTGTGAGGGGCGAGTGAGTGAGGGGTGAGTGTGTGAGTGAGTGAGTGTGTGAGTGAGTGAGTGAGTGTGTAAGTGAGTAAGTGAGTGAGTGATGGAATGAGTGAGTGAGTGTGTGAGTGGGTGAGTGTGTGTTTGAGTGTTTGAGTGAGTGAGTGAGTGAGTGAGTGAGTGAGGGAATGAGGCGGTAAGTGAGCTGGTGAGTGTGTGAGTGAGTGAGTGAGTGAGTAATTGAGGGGTGAGTGAGTGAGTGAGTGAGTAAGTGAGTGAATGAGGTGTAAGTGAGTGTGTGTGTGTGTGTGTGTGTGTGTGTGTGTGTGTGTGTGTGTGAGTGCAGGGTGAGTGTGTGAGTGAGTGTGTGAGTGAGGGGTGAATAAGTGAGTGTATTTCTTTCTTTCTATCTATCTTTCTTTCTTTCTTTCTTTCTTTCTTTCTTTCTTTCTTTCTTTCTTTCTTTCTTTCCCTTTTTGGTCATTTGTTCTTTGCCCTTTAGAATGGTTGAGGTTATTAGTGAAATTCCTCTCTCTCTCTCTCTCTCTCTCTCTCTCTCTCTCTCTCTCTCTCCATGTGTTTACGGAACTGGATGGCATTAGCTCTCAGTCTCATTCCCCATTTCTCCGAAAACTTTCAGATAATTGAAATGCTTGGAACATCTTGTGGAGGATAATGATAGCCTATCGTACCCGCCATGTGGTTGTGTTTTCCTCCTAGTGATGGAATTTGGTGTGTGTGTGTGTGTATGTGTGTGTGTGTGTGTGTGTGTGTGTGTGTGTGTGTGTGTGTGTGTACTTTAACAGTTAAAAAGTGTGATGAGGGTGTAATCTTTTTAGACATATCTCAGATTTGTGTGTATTTTATCCCCAGCGGCCTTTGCTTGCATGTTTGCTGTGTGTGTGTGTGTGTGTTTGTGTGTGTGTGTGTGTGTGTGTGTTTGTGTACACAGCAGCATGTGTTCCTCTGTGTATATATGTTTTGGAGTTTATGTAGAGTTAATGTGTTCCCTCAAGCACAGTGTGTGTGTGTGTGTGTGTGTGTGTGTGTGTGTGTGTGTGTGTGTGTGTGTCTCCTCCTCAGTGGAGTCAGCAGTTAATTATGTCTGTAATTCTGCATGTCAGGATAAATGGTTTTTGGAGGAATTGTGTCTCTTTCTGTTTATGCTCCAAATCTTTTCCTCGGAATTCCTCCAGCTCGGGTCACATGACTGGGAAAACCGCCACAGTGTCATATAAGAACCCATTAGCATAGAGTGTGTGTGTGTGGCACTGGTTGTTCATATGGCATTGAATATTTTGCTGTTTAGAAATGGTTCCTGCTGGGGGTATCATATGTATCAGGAATATAAGGGGTATGTGAGGCATGAGGGGTATCAGGGGTATAAGGGGTATTAGAGGTATGAGGGGTATGAGGGGTATCAGGGGTATGAGGGGTTTTAGGGGTATAAGTGATAAGGTATGAGGGGAGCAGGGGTATGAGAGGTATCAGGTGTATGAGGGATATTAGGGGTATCAGGGGTATCAGGGGTATCAGGGTATGAGGGGTATGAGAGGTATCAGGGTTATGAGGGGTATTGGAGGTATGAGGGGTATGAGGGGTATCAGGGGTATAAGGGGTATTAGAGGTATGAGGGGTATCAAGGGTATCAGGGTATGAGGGGTTTTAGGGGTATAAGTGATAATCGAGGTATGAGGGGAGCAGGGGTATGAGGGGTATGAGAGGTATCAGGTGTATGAGGGATATTAGGGGTATGAGGGGTATCAGGTGTATGAGAGGTATCAGGGTTATGAGGGGTATTGGAGGTATGAGAGGGTATGAGGGGTATGAGGGGTATTAAAGGTATAAGGGGTATCAGAGGTATTGGGGTGTGAGATGTATCAGGTGTATGAAGGGTATTGGAGGTATGAGGGGTATTAGAGGTATTAGGGGTAGAAGGGGCACGAGGGGTATCAGGGGTGGTGCATTCCCCTCCCATATAGTGACAGGATGAGCCTTTTGCTGTTGCTTCTGCTCTGAGTCAAAAAAGTTGAGCTTGATGGTGATGAGTCACACGTCAGAACAGAATAAATAAAATAAAAACATCAAATAAAAATAAAATGATCTATTCGTGAAAGTGTTTCTTATCTTAAAGGTTCGCACACTTGTGTTTATGGAACACGGCATCAAGGACATTTGTTACAGGAACACTACTCACAGTTTCACCTTCACTCTGTGTGTGTGTGTGTGTGTGTGTGTGTGTGTGTGAGTCATAGTGGGTGTCAGTGTGTGTGTGTCATATCCATAGTTATAGATCGATTTGTTCATTTACACCCTGCACACGACGACACGTATTGACCCTATGAACAAAGCAACACATGCTTTCAAGCACAAACAAAATTTCACTACAAGAACATGCTCACACACACACACACACACACACACACACACACACACACACACACACGCTGCATTGATTGCATGTCGAATCACTACAAAGCGCTGACCCTGAACGCAGCACGTGTGTATCCTCAGAGGGAAAGTCATCGACTAGCGTGTGACTCTTCACAAAGAAGTCACGTTTCATTGTCTTCAAAACGGAATACATCCAGATACTAGATTCTGATTGGTCGAGAAAGCATTCATTTTAGCTACATTATCTAGCAAAAAGTTTATAGACACCTGATCATTAGATTGCTATGTGCTACACTAGATGTTCCACTGGATTTTGTGGAGATTCATTCAGCCACATGGATGTTAGTAAAGTTATGTATTGATGTAGGTGAGAAGGTGAGAAGGCCTGAAGTTCAGTCAGTGTTCACATTCATCCCATAGGTGTTCAGGGTTTATAACAGGAGATCTTTCATGGAAAGCAGATCTTTATGGAGCTGGCTTTGTGTATAATTGTCATTTTGGTTCAAGTTCGAGTCTCCTAGTTCAAGTGAATGGAAAAGAAGCACATATGACTGGAAATGTTAGGTGTCCTAATACAAAGTCCAATTCCAAAAAAAGTGTGAAGCATCACGTCTTCTGTTCAAATGCTGTACATCTGGGAACTGAGGAGATCATTTTCGGAAGTTTTGGGAAAGAAATGTTATTCCATATGTGTCCGATACAGGATTCTTGCAGCTCAACAGTTCTGGGTTTCCTTTGTTGTGTTTTTTGTTTCATGTTGTATGTAATGTTTTAAAATGGTGAAAGTTCTAGACTGCAGGTAGACCAGTTCAGCACCGGGACTCTTCTACTATTGTCCACTTTGCCGAAGTACATTTTAAATGAGCTTTGGCGCAGAAAGGATGGATTATGGAGCATGTTCACGCATGCCTTCTTTTTACATGATAGAAATTTAACCTGCATTTGTGGATGACAAAATGTTCAAACTGCGTTCACAGACAACGATTTCTGGAGGTGTTGATGAGTCCATGCAGTGATTCTCCATTACAGAATCATGAATGTTTTAAACGCGGAGCTGCCTGAGGGCCGAAGATCACGACCATCCCATATTGATTTTCACTCTCGTCTGTTGTGCACAGATTTTTCTCCAGATTCCCAGAACCTTTTGATGATATTATGTTCTGTAAATTATGAGATATTCAACTGTTTTGCAATTAGATGTTGAGGAACATTAACCTGAAATTGTTACAAAGTTTGTAGACGCAGTGAACTTTATTTCAGAGTTTTCTGTATGAGGCAAAAGAACATATACAGCTGAAGTAGATAGCACTCACAGCTCCAGGGTTTGATCCTCACCTACAAAGTCTGTGCAGACTTCCTCCATGTTCTCCAGTTTCCTCCTATCCCACAAAAGGCCTGGATGTGTGTCTAAGTAAGGTGTGATTGCATCCAGGGTGTATTCCAACCTCAATCTTACTCTTAGGGTTCCTGGGGTGGAATCTGGGTCCACCATGAGAGAGAGAGAGAGAGAGAGAGAGAGAGAGAGAGAGAGAGAGAGAGAGAGAGGAGGAGGAAAATGAGAGAGGAAGACCTGACAGTGGGAATTTTACAGGGTTACATCATCTTAAATGTATTCAAATATATTCTGGTAAATTACAAAAGAAGATTGAGAGAGAAAGAGAGAGAGAGAGAGAGAGAGAGAGAGAGAGAGAGAGAGAGAGAGAGAGAATAGTGAGTGGGGAAGAGGGAGAGGAAAAAGGTAGAGTGTATTATGAATGGAGAGAAAAGGGAATTTTTTTATGAAATGTTTTCCATTTCTTATTGCA
>NC_060899.1:1415000-1425000 GCF_014805685.1 Silurus meridionalis | reverse complement strand
GCTTGACACAAAGAAGAGGATTTTACTATAAACAAGCAGTGTGTTACGTAATTCAGTACAAAATCTATTTTATCTATCTATCTATCTATCTATCTATCTATCTATCTATCTATCTATCTATCTATCTATCTATCTATCTATCTATCTATCTATCTGTCTCTCTGTCTGTCTGGTAGTCCGTCCGTCCGTCCGTCCGTCTGTCTGTGTCGTTTGTCTGTCTGTCCATCTGTCCGTCTGTCTGGTAGTCCGTCCGTCCGTCCGTCCATCCGTCCGTCTGTCTGTGTCGTTTGTCTGTTTGTCTGTCTGTAGATTTGAGCATTTCACCTCGACTCTTTATAACACGACCAGAATTCAAATATTTTGATTATACAAATGATGAAATTACAGTTTTCCTCAGTTGTTTTAAAGCATTTCTCAGATAAAAAATTACATTTTTAATGAATTTATTCAGCCTCCACATCGTTGTCACTTGTGCACATCGTAAAAACATTTCTTGTTGCTTTGATCGAATTGCAAACGCTTTTGTACATTAATGAAATGTATTGTGTTCAAGTGTCTGCGGTTTCCTACATTATCAGTTGTTTATGTTCATCAAAATATATTCTACTGGTTTCACCTGAATAGTTTTAACCCCTTAAACATCTCAGCATCAGTTCATTGTGGAAATCATTGAATGCAAAATGTTCAAACCAGTTTTCAGAATCTGTGAAGCTTAAATTTCTAATACATTTATTCTTTGTAAATGTTTCTTGAATTTATGAATTGTGCAAACTAATCTTGAATCTTAAATGTTCAATAATTATAATCCAAACCGTAGTTTATATCAGGAAACACTGAAATTGTTCGCCATCATACTGACAACACGACTAAACATTTTGAAGTTCGTGTTTGTGAACAATCACAAAAGGACTGGTTATTCTGATGGGAATGAGGAGTTCACTGACACAAAAACTTACTTTTGAGAGATGAATTGAGAATTTTGAGAAAAGTTAGAAATAGAAATCTATTGTGTTGTGCTGTTTGTACACATTGTTTTAAGAAATGCACTTCACTGGTTTGCAAATATTAAGGATGATTTGAGAAACGCTCCAAAGCAACGGAGAAAAACTGTAATAAAGAAACCACATTTGCAAAAAAAAACTAAACGTATCATGGAACTGATGTATCGTGAAACATGGTGATTCCTCCTTCAGCCCTAAGAAATCCCACTGCGGACCTTTACTGTGAATGCGTGATTGATATTTGACTTGCAAATGTCGCACATTATTTGTGTAACAGCTGTGTGTGTGTGTGTGTGTTTGTTTGTGTGTGTGTGTGTGTGTGTGTGTAACTGAGTCACCAGTTGTAGCCCAAACACGAGCGTGGGTTTGAAAGCAGGACGGCGCACTCACCGTGTATTACTGTCATGTTTCCTAAACAAAAAGAAAGTGCGAGGGAACGGTGGGGTGGTTGGGGGGGGTTTGGGGTCTGTTAATGTACGACTTGTATTCGAACCAAACGGCTGCTGACCACAGAGCCACAACACAACACAACATAATACAGCACACAAAACACTGCAATAAAACAAAAAACAAAAAATTAAAGGAAACTACAATGGCTTTGTAACTGAAGGTTTTTGTGCGGTGGGACTGGTGGGGCGTCTCCTGCAGGACAACAGTTTCACTCTAAACATTTCTACTTTATACAGTAAATAAAGCTTTTATATACTTTTTTCTTTTACAAGAAATACATTTCATTTAGCATTAACCTGCTCATGAAGATGAATCTTTTGTTTGTTAACAAACCCTGGATTCTGATTGGTCATATGGTGTGAATAATATCATTTTAACTTTAATGTTTCTATGGTAACAGTTTTTCGCAGGGATTGGACAACAAAAGTTCCATGTATAATACAGTTTTTTAAGAATAGACAGAAATAATAACAAACAACTGGCTACATCTTTAGTGGGATCTTCCAACAAACTAAATTGGAAACATTTAACTAAATATATCTACTACAACCTACAACACCCTGAGTGCATATGTTTGCACACCCTTTTATAACTGTCCTTAGAGTCACATTCACTATGAAGCCTGTAGGTAAATAACACACCTGCGATCGATTACAGTGATTCTGATTAAAACCAAAGTCAGCTGTTGCTGTAGGATTTGCTTGAATGTTTGAGGTTGTGTTCTCCTAAAAGCTACAGAGAGACACCAAATAAACTGTCAAAATCAGAAGAGGAATGTAAAAGGATATCAAAGGCACTGAATGCACTATGGAACAGTGTCAAAACCATCATCAAGAAGTGGAGAAAATGTGGCACCACAGAGACACTGCAAAGATCAGGAGAAATCTGAAGTTCATAAGAGGACGCGGAGAAAATTTTATCATGGAAGCTTGGGGGGGAAGGGGGGGTAAAGAAGAATATGCAAGTCCTTCTGAATTACACCAAAAGATTCATTCAGTCGCCCCAAACCATGTAGGAAAATGAGTTCTGGTCTGACGAGACAAAAGTTTTTGTCCATTATTTTAAAAGGTATATTTAGTGCAAATTCATTATCATCCAAGGAATACCATAGCGACAGTGAGGCATGGTGGGGTAGTGCTATGATTTGGGACTGCTTCTCTTCAGCTGAGCCAGAGGCAAGCATCAAAATAGATGGGAAAATGAAACTCCAACATCAGGATATTTTGCCACAAAATGTTCTATCCTCTGTGAAAGAAGAGTGGATTTAAATTTCCAAGTCTGTGAAGTTAATAGAGATTTATTCACAAAGACAATAATATTTATTTTCCTTCTATCTATCTATCTATCTATCTATCTATCTATCTATCTATCTATCTATCTATCTATCTATCTATCTATCTATCTATCTATCTATCTATCTATCTATCTATCTATCTATCTATCTATCTATCTATCTATCTATCTATCTATCTATCTAGTGTGTTCATAAAGTGATAATGTAATTAAATTCAATATAAAATATAACTATTAAAATAAATAAAGTATGAAACTGAAACATTGTGAACTCTGACACTGGAGACTCCGACCATTAATGTCAAAGTAGTGCATTAATCCTCACAGTCTCCACAGGAACAATATTTTTAAAATCTCTTTATTATTCATGGAACTTTATACATTTCCTTTTACAAACAGTTACAGTAAAAACTCACATATGCACCTATAAAAATTAAACCATCAACAAGCCGACATTTTTTTTATTTGATATCAAGTTCTTTACAGATTTAAGAAAAAAACGGAACCTGTTTTAAGAAAACACACTCCGATCCGGGGTGAAGATTCCTGAGAGTAAAACATGACTCTTATCAATACATCTAATCTTACTCACACACACACACACACACACACACACACACACACACACACACACACACACACAGACAGAAACTCTTACACAGGAAAATATGATAACATAAAGGATTTATGAACTGATAAATATGTGTCCAATAGCAAAAAATAAGCAGGACATTTCTAAAAAACGTTTGATCTTCGTAAATAACGTAAAAAAAACCCATGACCTTTAAACAATGGTTTCATGATCAACTTAATTAATGACATTTTGACAAACGACTCAAACAACTGATTTGTATACATTTGTCATTTCTAAAAAATGTATTTGGACACCTTACTTCTCCACCCTGATGTGGTTCTTCCCCAAACTGTTTAACACAAAATTGTACACACAATCGTATCGGATGTCTTTGGATGCTGCATGAAATTTTGCCTTTATTTAAACTACTGTAGGAGACCTAAACTTGTTCCTGCATGAGAATGCCTCAGTGCACAAAGCCAACTCCATGAAGATCTGCTTTCCATACGCTGAAGTGGAAGATCTCCTGCTATAGTGCTATTGCACAGAGAATGAATGTGAACACTGACTGCACCCAGGCCTCCTCACCTACATCACTACCTGACTTTACTCACACCCTTGTGTCTGAATGAATCTGCAAACAAAATCTAGTGAAACATCTTCCCAGAAAACTGGAGCTTTTTATACCAGCAAATGGAGACTAAAAGTGGAACGAGATGTTAAAACAGAAGCACATAGCAATCTTACGGTCAGGTGTCCAGACTACTTATATCAGAATGCGCGTTTGTGTGTGTATGTGTGTGTGTGTGTGTGTGCGTGTGTGTTTGTGTGTCCTGTGGGAAAGTATCTCTATTGTTTGACACACTAATGAAAGTGGTCACCTGAGGGCTTCCCTCTTCCCTCGCCTGGCTTCTAACTGACACACCTCTATCTGTGTGTGTGTGTGTGTGTGTGTGTGTGTGTGTGTGTGTGTGTGTGAAGGCTCTGCTCTCTTCACTCTCATCAGAGGCAGGGCATCGTATGTCAATCTTTATCATGATGAGCCTGATGGAGCGAAACCAAACACAAACACACCGCAGAACACCCTCATGTACACATTTCACACACTCCCGTTCCCATAAGCTGTGTGTATGTGTGTGAGTTCAATTCAATTCAATTCATTTTTATTTGTATAGCGCTTTTAACAATGAACATTGTCTCAAAGCAGCTTTACATAGATAATGTGGTGATTAAACATAAATATGTTCTTTGTAAGTATGTTTGTCCCTGATGAGCAACTGTGGCAAGGAAAAACTCCCCGAGATGGCATAAGGAAGAAACCTTGAGAGGAACCAGACTCAAGAGGGAACCCATCCTCATCTGGGTTGCACCAAATGTCCATTTGAAGCAGATATACAATGTTGTGGGGTACAGTGATGATGATCAGAAGCAAACTGCACTCCCGAGTCAGTGCAGCAGACCGCCGACACCAACTACAGTCCAATCCGTCCTCAAAGAGTGTATGTGTGTGTGTGTGTGTGTGTGTGTGTGTGTGTGTGTGTGTGTGTGTGTGTGTGTGTGTGTGCAATAACAGCATTCAGAGCTTTGCAAGAAACGTCTTTTTCGATTGCGTTAAACTTCATCCATGCAAAAAAAAAAAATCACCCAAAAATACTGAAATTAAATATAAATAAAAAATTTATTAATAAAAAAAATTATCTATGATAAAATTTTGATTTAAAAATGATTAAAGTTAATATATAACAGTGATAAATCTATTAATTAATGTAATGTAATTAATATATTTTTATTAAACTATAATAATAATAAGAATAAATAATAATTTTAAGAAATTTTAAATATAACCCATAAAATAAACAAACAAACAAGCAATACACTAAATTATAGAGAGAGAGAGAGAGAGAGAGAGAGAGAGAGAGAGAGAGAGAGAAGATTAAAGCACAGTCCATAGTGAAAGCCAGCAGATGGAGTCAGGTGTGGGGCAGATGTTTCTGACTCTGGGCCAGGGTCGATGCGGTGCTGGTGTTAGCGAGTTAGCGTGAGTGAGTGTTAGCTTGGATATACGGCTATAGATCTCTGTGATTGGTTGGTGGACTCGACTCGACATGTCAGCTGAAGGTAAAGAGGTGAAGAGCGCATTAGTGTAATGGAAGGAGATATTGATCGGCCCAGCTGTGTGATTGCTCAGATGGATAATTGGTTAATTAACTCGGTGATTGTTCACAATAATTAGCCAGTTTAGGATATTGTGTGTAATGAAGAGTATTGGAGTGTTCACATCGACACTGACACCAGGGGGTGGGGTCTACACACACCAGTGATCAATGGATGGAGAACTGCATTCTAAATCAGCTTCATCAGCTTCTCCCTCACACACACACACACACACACACACCTTTACATACATATACATACATACATATAGACACAGATATATAAACATGCACACACTATACATACACAAATATATAATCAGTACATTCATACACACACCTATACATATATATACACACACACACACACACACACACACACCCACACACACACACCAATAAAATAAGTACAAATTTTATCATTTGTAGTGTTTAAATCAACATTTTGTTTTAAAAACTGTGAATTTATCTTTCACGGTTCAGGATTATTCTGTTGTTGCGTAAAGTTGAAACTTTTCATAGACTTTTTTTTAGAAATCCTGCAACGTGAACCTTCAAAAACTGAAGCAGTGAATCACATGGAAGTGGCAGGAAACTGTTTCTACAACACAAAAATTATTTAATTTCTATAAATAAACAAATCTATTCCCTTTCATTAACTCAGCCTTTTGTTTATTATAGCTCATATATAAACTGATATAAGACAGCTCCACTGATAAAAACAAGAAGAAGCTCTGTTGATATAAAATAGATATGCTAAAATAAGATAGATATGCCGATACATGATAGTCTATGATCACATGAGATAGCTGTACTGATATGAGATATCTAAACCAATATGAGAAAGCTAAATCAACGAGACATAAACCAGTATGAGATAGCTAAATTGATACAAGACAGCGAAGATCGATATGAGCTAGCTAAACTGATACAGGACAGCTATAATGTCGCGAGATAGACATGCTGATAAAAGCTAGCTAGACTGATATTAGAGAGCTACGCAATACAAGATAGTTTGATTCACATTGTATTGATGATCGGATGAATTATATCGGATCAGTGGTGAAACGAAGCTCATTTAATGCTTTACTGATTTGGTTTCCGTGTCGTAAACAGCGTATAAAGATGGAAGTCATTCATTTGAAAAGGAAAACTGTCTTCTGTCCCAATCAGTACCACATGGACATGGATGAATTTGTGTGTGTGTGTGTGTGTGTGTGTGTGTGTGTGTGTGTGTGTATGTAGAAATGTGGAAATCCCCCCAGTCCTGTGAGATTTGTACCCCGGTGCTGTCAGTGTAACTGGAAGAAATGGAGGGATGTGACTCAGAGCTCATTTACAGTTAATGAGGGGAAGACAGGATGTCTGGGGGACGAGAGCTGTGTGTACTGTGTGTACAGTATGGAGGTGTGTGTGTGTGTGTGTGTGTGTGTGTGTGTACTGTATGTGTGTAGGTCTCTGTGTTAAAGTTTATGTGTACTGTTTGTACTGATTGTACTGTGTGTATGAAGATGTGTGTGTGTGTGTGTGTGTGTGTGTGTGTGTGTGTGTGTGTGTGTGTGTGTACTATGTCTACTCTGTGGGTGTACTGTGTACAGATTGTACCGTGTGTATGTAGGTGTGTGTTAAAGTGTGTGTGTGTGTGTGTGTGTATACTGTGTCTACTGTGTCTACTGTGTATTGTGTGCACTGATTGTACTGTGTGTATGTAGGTATGTATGTAGGTGTGTGTTAAAGTGTGTGCTGACTGTTTCTACTCTGTGTGTGTACTGTTTGTACTGATTGTACTATGTGTTAGTAGGTGTGTGTTGTAAGAGTTTGTGTGTGTGTGTGTGTGTGTGTGTGTGTGTGTGTGTGTACTGTGTCTACTCTGTGTGTGTACTGTGTGTACAAACTGTGCCGTGTGTATATAGGTGTGTTCAAGTGTGTGTGTGTGTGTGTGTGTGTGTGTGTGTGTGTGTGTGATTACTGTGTATTGTGTTCACTGATTGTACTGTGTGTATGTAGGTATGTATGTAGGTGTGTGTTAAAGTGTGTGCTAAATGTTTCTACTTTGTGTGTACTGATTGTACTGATTGTTAGTAAGTGTGTTTGTAGGTGGGTGTAAGTGTGTGTGTGTTCTGCTTCTACTCTGTGTGTACTGATTGTACTGTGTGTAGGTAGGTGTGTTTGTAGGTGTGTGTATGTGTGTTTATGTTTGTACTGTGTATATGTATGTATGTGTGTATTGTTTGTACCTGAGGTAGTAAAAGTCCACACATCCTTCACGCAGTAGAAGTGCAGATACTATGATGATTTAAAAGATTCTGGTGAAAGTTGAAGTTCTGAACTGCACTTTTTTACTCAAGTAAAAGTAAAGAAGTTTGGGCTCTGACGTGTTCTTCAGTAAAAACTAGTGATTATTACCACCTGTTTTAGTGTCACGCTGGAAACTGAAACTCACGTCATATTATTGTCAGGGCTGTCAGTCGATTTAAATATTTAATTGTGATTAATCGCACGATTGTCATGAGGGAACTTGTGATTAATCGCAACCTAATCTCACATTTGTATCTGTTCTAAATGTACCTTAAATTAATACTTTTCATGTTTTTATTCTTTAATCAACATAGGGATGTACAAATATTGATCTTCTTCTGCTTTCAGCTGCTTCCATTAGGGGGCGCTACAGCGGATCATCCGTCTCCATACCCCCCCTGTCCTGTCCTCTACATCTGCCTCTTTCACACCAACTACCTGCATGTCTTCCCTCACCACATCCATAAACCTCCTCCTTGTTCTTCCTCTTTTCCTCCTTCCTGGTATCTCCATCCTCAGCATTCTCCTACTGATATACCCCATGTCCCTCCTCTGCACATGTCCAAACCATCTCAATCTCACCTCCCTCACCTTGTCTCCGAAAAGTCCTACATGCGCTGTCCCTCTAATATATTGATGCTTTATGCAAATGTATGTAAATATTTGCAAGTAGTTATGATGTTTAAATGACTTTCATTCATTTAATTTTCATATGGGTTACAGAATCAGAGAATATTAGTTTTTGATGTGAAAGTAGACATTTCGAGTTTTCTATTTATATATTTATTTAGTTTGTGAGGCAAATTTTCCTAAACTTTGGGTTGTTTTATTTATGTGTTTGTAAAAAGAGATGCCAGCGACACAGAGAGCGCCACCTGTATGTTGTCTTTATTTTACAAAAGCACAGTGTTTTGTTGTTATTATGAGTGCATACAAATAAAAGTAGACCTGTTTACAGATTTGAAAGATGTATTGATCGTATCTGTACGATACAAAAAAACTGAGTAATTTACAAACCAGATTCCAAAAAAGTTGGGACACTGAACAAATTGTGAATAAAAACAGAATGCAACGATGTGAACGTTTCAAATTTCAATATTTTATTCAGAATACAACTTAGACGACATATCAAATGTTTAAACTGAGAAAATCTATAATTTTAATGGAAAAATAAGTTGATTTTAAATTGAATGGCATCAACACATCTCAAAAAAGTTGGGACAAGGCCATGTTTACCACTTTGTGGCAGCCCCTTTTCTTCTAACAGTCTGCAAACGTCTGGGGACTGAGGAGACAAGTTGCTCAAGTTTAGGAATAGGAATGTTGTCCCATTCTTGTCTAATACAGGATTCTAGTTGCTCAACTGTCTCAGGTCTTCTTTGTCGCATTTTCCTCTTTATGATGCGCCAAATGTTTTCTATGGGTGAAAGATCTGGACTGCAGACTGGACATTTCAGTACCCGGATTCTTCTTCTACACAGCCATGATGTTGTAATTGATGCAGTATGTGGTCTGGTATTGTCATGTTGGAAAATGCAAGGTCTTCCCTGAAAGAGACGACGTCTGGATGGGAGCATATGCCACACACACTCATGCAACCCCATACCATCAGAGATGCAGGCTTCTGAACTGAGCGCTGAGAACAACTTGGGTTGTCCTTGTCCTCTTTAGTCCGGATGACATGGCGTCCCAGTTTTCCAAAAAGAACTTCAAATTTTGATTCGTCTGACCACAGAACAGTTTTCCACTTTGCCACAGTCCATTTTAAATGAGCCTTGGCCCAGAGAAAACGCCTGAGCTTCTGGATCATGTTTAGATACGGCTTCTTTTGTGACCTATAGAGTTTTAGTCGGCAACGGTGAATGGCGCAGTGGATTGTGTTCATCGACAATGTTTTCTGGAAGTATTCCTGAGCCCATGTTGTGATTTCCATCACAGTAGCATTCCTGTATGTGATGCAGTGCCGTCTAAGGGCCTGAAGATCATGGGCATCCAGTATGGTTTTCTGGCCTTGACCCTTACGCACAGAGATTGTTCCAGATTCTCTGAATCTTTGGATGATATGATGCACTGTAGATGATGAGAACTTCAAACTCTTTGCAGTTTTTCTCTGAGAAAATCCTTTCTGATATTGCTCCACTATTTCTCACCGCCGCATTGGGGGAACTGGTGATCCTCTGCCCATCTTGACTTCTGAGAGACACTGCCACTCTGAGAGGCTCTTTTTATAC
>NC_060899.1:1402500-1412500 GCF_014805685.1 Silurus meridionalis | reverse complement strand
AATATTTAATATAATAAGAATGTTTGAGAAACAAAAATAAATAAAGGTAAAAGAAATTAAGAATTAAATAATTGTACAAAATACTACAATCAATAATACATATATGAACTATAATTTAAACATTTATTATAACACTACACATTTATTGTGTTGAAAAACTGTGGAAAAACAAGCAAATAATTAAATTAAATTATATTCCAAATTGTAGCTAAAAAAAAAAAAATTTCTTTACAGTTATGGGGTGCCTTTACTTTAAGTCACTGGTGCTAAGTCACGAATACAGGCTGTTATATCAGTCACAAAGATGAGTGTCTGTGTGTGTGTGTGTGTGTGTGTGTGTGTGTTTGTGTGTGTGTGTGTGTACAAGTGTGTATTTTGGTTGATATTTGATGCTTTGCTGTATGTCACACACTCATATAAACCTACACACACACACACACACACACACACACACATTTACAGTACATTTCTTTTACTTCTAGAAAATTCTGTTTATGATTATATCACTGTACATTCGTAACCCTGAAGTGGAAGTGTGTGTATGTCTGTATGTATGTGTGTGTGTGTGTGTGTGTGTGTGTGTGTGTGTGTGTGTGTGTGTGTGTCTGGGGGCAATCCTTATAATTTTGCATTTAAACAAGACCATTTTGTTCATGCAAATCCTCACAGTGAGAACAGAACATTGAGACAGCTACCAACATGCTGATTTGCATTACGTGTGTGTGTGTGTGTGTGTGTGTGTGTGTGTGTGTGTGTGTGTGTGTGTGTGTGTGTGTAGGCAGCATATTTACATTCACACACTAGTTGTGATAATTGATTAATGATCGTTAGCTTTTAATTTGATGCATTGATCCAAACTGTCAGAGACGTTCGGCTCTAAACAAGAGGGATCACAATATTAATAATAATTGTGTGTGTGTGTGTGTGTGTGTGTGTGTGTGTGTGTGTGTGTGTGTGTGTGTGTGTGTGTTTCCAGTACACTGCGTCTCCTAGAATAAAAAAAGTGGAAGTCAATTTCTCAGAAAGTGTTTGCCCTCATGTACCACTTATGAGAAAGACTGAGATTCTACACAGAAACACACACACCCATTTATACACACACCAATCCATACACACACCCCGTTTACACCCATTCACACACCACTACTTACACACGCATCCAAACACACCAATACACACACCAATTCATACACACCGATCCATACACACAAACACACCCATACACACACCAAAACACGGACACACAAACACGCATATACGCACATATATATCGATATGTGCACATACAGTGCCCTCCACAATTATTGGCACCCCTGTTTAAGATGTGGTCGTGGACTTCTGAAATTCTCCTTTTTTTAAAAACATAGAACCCAAATGCAAAAAAAGAGGAAAATCCAACCTTTTATTTAAGTACATAACTTTGGTGGTAAAAAAATCACACATTTAGAAAAAAAAAAAAAACTTGAAATCATGTGTCCCACAATTATTGGCACCCCTGATGTTAATACTTTTTACAACCTCCTTTTGCCAACAAGACAGCACTTAATCTCCTCCTATAACATTTCACAAGATTGGAGAACACAGAGAGAGGGATTTTTGACCATTCTTCTTTGCACAATCTTTCTAGATCATCCAGTGTCCTGGGTCCTCTCTTATGCACTCTTCTCTTTAGCTCGCCCCACAGGTTTTCGATTGGGTTGAGGTCTGGGGACTGAGATGGCCATGGGAGGACCTTGAGTTTGTGACTGCTGAACCACTTTTGTGTAGATTTTGCCACATGTTTTGGATCATTATCCTGCTGAAAGACGACCCATCTTCAGCTTTCTGGCAGAGGCCATCAGGTTTTTATTTAAAATATCCTGGTACTTCAAAGCGTTCATAATGCCATGCACCCTAACAAGGTTCCCAGGGCCTTTGGAAGAGAAACAGGCCCACAGCATCACAGATCCTCCACCATACTTCACGGTGGGCATGAGGTGCTTTTCGGCATACTCATCTTTTGTTTTACGCCGGACCCACTTAGAGTGTTTGTTGCCAAAAAGCTCAATCTTAGTCTCATCTGACCAAAGCACACGATCCCAGTTGAAGTCCCAGTACCGCTTAGAAAACTCCAGACGTTTACGTTTGTGAGTGTTAGTGAGAAAAGGCTTTTTCCTTGCATGCCTCCCAAACAGCTTGTTGGCATGTAGAGAGCGTCTGATGGTTGTTTTGGAGACTCTGTGACCCCAAGATGCCACTCTTTGATGCAATTCTGTGACGGTGAGCTTGGGAAATTTTTTTACTTCTCTTACCATCCTCCTCACTGTGCGTTGTGGCAAGATAAACTTGGGACCTCTTCCAGCCTTGTTTGTCACTGTTCCAGTTGTTTTAAACTTCTTAATGATTCCTCTGACTGTAGATACCGGCAAGTTAAGGCGAGTGGCTATTTTCTTGTAGCCATTGCCTGACTTATGAAGGTCGACACACATCTGCCTTACTTGAATGGTGTGTTCTCTTGTCTTTGCCATGTTGACAAATGGGTAAGAGAATTAGGCCTCTGTGTCACGTCATATTTATACCCCAGGAAACAGGAAATCATGAATTACTAATTAAAAGTCCCTAGATACCCTGACCAACCTTAGCAACTACAGAAAATATATAAAAAAAAAACAATTAAATTTTTCAGAGGAATTGTTAGGGGTGCCAATAATTGTGGGACACATGATTTCAAGTTTTTTTTTTTTTCTAAATGTGTGATTTTTTTTACCACCAAAGTTATGTACTTAAATGAAAGGTTGGATTTTTCTCTTTTTTTGCATTTGGGTTCTATGTTGTTTTAAAAAAAAGGAGAATTTTTAGAAGTCCACGACCACATTTTAAACAGGGGTGCCAATAATTGTGGAGGGCACTGTATGCATACACACACACACACACACACACACAAATCGATATGCACACCTATACACACACTCACAGAGGCACCCACACCCACACATATACACATTATATTTACTGTGTATAATACAGGGAGTGCAGAATTATTAGGCAAATGAGTATTTTGACCACATCATCCTCGTTATGCATGTTGTCTTACTCCAAGCTGTATAGGCTGGAAAGCCTACTACCAATTAAGCATATTAGGTGATGTGCATCTCTGTAATGAGAAGGGGTGTGGTCTAATGACATCAACACCCTATATCAGGTGTGCATAATTATTAGGCAACTTCCTTTCCTTTGGCAAAATGGGTCAAAAGAAGGACTTGACAGGCTCAGAAAAGTCAAAAATAGTGAGATATATTGCAGAGGGATGCAGCAGTCTTAAAATAGCCAAGCTTCTGAAGCGTGATCATCGAACAATCAAGCGTTTCATTCAAAATAGTCAACAGGGTCGCAAGAAGCGTGTGGAAAAACCAAGGCGCAAAATAACTGCCCGTGAACTGAGAAAAGTCAAGCGTGCAGCTGCCAAGATGCCACTTGCCACCAGTTTGGCCATATTTCAGAGCTGCAACATCACTGAGTGCCCAAAAGCACAAGGTGTGCAATACTCAGAGACATGGCCAAGGTAAGAAAGGCAGAAAGTCGACCACCACTGAACAAGACACACAAGCTGAAACGTCAAGACTGGGCCAAGAAATATCTCAAGACTGATTTTTCTAAGGTTTTATGGACTGATGAAATGAGAGTGAGTCTTGATGGGCCAGATGGATGGGCCCGTGGCTGGATTGGTAAAGGGCAGAGAGCTCCAGTCCGACTCAGGCGCCAGCAAGGTGGAGGTGGAGTACTGGTTTGGGCTGGTATCATCAAAGATGAGCTTGTGGGGCCTTTTCGGGTTGAGGATGGAGTCAAGCTGAACTCCCAGTCCTACTGCCAGTTTCTGGAAGACACCTTCTTCAAGCAGTGGTACAGGAAGAAGTCTGCATCCTTCAAGAAAACATGATTTTCATGCAGGACAATGCTCCATCACACACGTCCAAGTACTCCACAGCGTGGCTGGCAAGAAAGGGTATAAAAGAAGAAAATCTAATGATATGGCCTCCTTGTTCACCTGATCTGAACCCCATTGAGAACCTGTGGTCCATCATCAAATGTGCGATTTACAAGGAGGAAAACAGTACACCTCTCTGAACAGTGTCTGGGAGGCTGTGGTTGCTGCTGCAATGTTGATGGTGAACAGATCAAAACACTGACAGAATCCATGGATGGCAGGCTTTTGAGTGTCCTTGCAAAGAAAGGTGGCTATATTGGTCACTGATTTGTTTTTGTTTGGTTTTGAATGTCAGACATGTATATTTGTGAATGTTGAGATGTTATATTGGTTTCACTGGTAAAATAAATAATTGAAATGGGTATGAATTTGTTTTTTGTTAAGTTGCCTAATAATTATGCACAGTAATAGTCACCTGCACACACAGATATCCCCCTAAAATAGCTAAAACTAAAACTACTTCCAAAAATATTCAGCTTTGATATTAATGAGTTTTTGTGTTCATTGAGAACATGGTTGTTGTTCAAATTAAATCCTCAAATAAAATTAATCCTCAAAATACAACTTGCCTAATAATTCTGCACTCCTGTATATATATATATATATATATATATATATATATATATATATATATATATATATATATATATATATGTGTGTGTGTGTGTGTGTGTGTGTGTGTGTGTGTGTTTGTGAAGGCAAAATTCATATTTCTCTTTCTGAGCAAAAAAAACTCTATGAACATACTCAGAGACAACAGTGTGTGTGTGTGTGTTTGTGTGTGTGTGAGAGAGAGAGAGAGAGAGAGAGAGAGAGAGAGAGAGAGATGCCACAGCTAATACTCTGCTCTCAAAACTGTACGTCCAGCTGAGGACGTTCTCATCCCTCACTCCGATAAAGACGAGTTTTGGAAGGAAGGTAAAAATAAGATGGATAGATCTTATGGATTCTCTCTCTCTCTCTCTCTCTCTCTCTCTCTCTCTCTCTCTCTCTCTTCGCCTCTCTCTCAGCCCTGAGCAAATTTTAGGGAAAATCTTCAGTATCAAAACATAACAGCGTTTCCTTTCTGGAATAATGCTGAGCTGAATATTATTTTGTTTTGAACTTAACACCTCAAGCACACCACCTTCTCCCTTCCCCTCCCTTCCCCTACACACACACACACACACACACACACACACACACACACACACACTTTGCTTTCACTCTAGGCAATTCAGTTCTGCTCCAGAATAAGAGATTGGAAGATAAGGAGCTCAATTTGAGCCCTATCTCTCTCTCTCTTACTCTCTCTCTCTCTCTCTCTCTCTCTCTCTCTCTCTCTCTTTTCTCTCTCCTCCCACTGTCTTTTTTCTCTTTTTCTTTTCTCTGTCTTTTATTTTTCTATCAAACTCTCAGTCTCAGTCTCAGTCTTCAGTCTTTCTTTCTTACTCTCTCTCTCTCTCTCTCTCTCTCTCTCTCTCTCTCTCTCTCTCTCTCTCTGTGTCACTTTGTCTACTTCTCTTTGTCTTTCTTCACCCTGGCTGTCTCTCCCTCTCTCCCTTCCTCTCTCTGTCTGGGTTAAAATGAACAGATGGAGATAAATAAATGATTCTCCAAACACATGAAAGTGCTTAAAGATTCAAATCCAGTTTACAGAGAGATTTCAGTCCTCATCAACACGATGACTGCACTTATTATAACTACAACTATACATCTAACTACAACAGTAACTACATCTTCAAATAACGATACCTATAACAACAACTATAATTACAACTACAACTATAAATATAACTACAACTATAACTATATACATATGTGGAATTAATCATGGAATTAATCATTATATTTATAATTTAAAGGAAAAGTTTGAAATGCAATACTTGATTAAAACATTTGATTGAACACTTCTGAGCCAAAAAAAAATAGAAAAAAGAAATATTTCTGGTTTATACAGTATTAATTAAATAATTACAGTATCTCACAAATGTAAGTGCACCCCTCACATTTCAGCAACTATTTAAGTTTCTTCTGAAGGGACAAAACGATAGAAATAAAACAGATCTATTTTAGAGTATCAGTGTGCAGTTTGTGTATCAGTGCAGATTTACTGTCCTCTAAAATAACAACAAACACACATTATTTCTAAATAAGTGCCAACAAAAATGAGTACACCCTCAGTGAACATGTCAAAACTGTGTCCAAAGTGTGAATATTGTGTGTGAGCACTATCTTAATGTAGCACTGCTTTAGTCCTCCTGGGTGTGGAATTCACCAGAGCTGCACAGGTTGTTGCTGGGATCCTCTTCCACTCCTCCATAATGACATCACAGAGCTGCTGGATGTTACACACATGGTGCTTCTCCGCCTTTCTGCTTGTGGATCTCCACAGGTGCTCAATAGTGTTCAGGTCTGAAGACGTTCTTTCATCATGCCTTCAGCTTCCTCAGCAAGGCAGTTTCATCTTGACAGTGTGTTTGGGGTCGTTATTATGTTAAAAAACTGTGGTTTGGCCCAGATTGTAAAGGAGGGCATCATGTTCTGCTTCAGAATGACACAGTACATGTTGGAATTCATGTTTTCTTTAATAAACTGCAGCTCCACAATACCAGCAGCACTCATGCAGCCCCAGACCATGGTGCTACCACCACCATGCTTGACTGTAGGCAAGACACTATTTTCTTGGTGCTCCTCATCTATTTAAATATTTATTTGCCAATTTAAATATAGAGTTTTCTGTATTGTAAATAATTTATAATGAATTTTTTTTGTGAAAATGTAACATTGTCAGTTTTATCATGATTTTGGACAGTAACTGTGTTTCATATGAAGCATTGCAAGTTTCTGCACCATGTCTTTGTTTTTTGTTTGTATCTTGTGTCAGGCTCTTTGTTGGTTTCTTTATTCCTTGTTCACCATGATGATGATGATGATGATGATGATGATGATGATCCCAAGGTTTGTTTTTCACCATAATTTATATTTTGTTTCTTTGTCTATGTTTTACTTTATTTAATACAATTTATCTGCATTCCTTACTGTAAATATTACATGACAATGTAGATTATCACTGCTGGATTACATGATGCTAAATTTGTAATCATACACCTCAACCTTTACATTAGCATAAAAGTAGCAAAATAGCAAAGTAGCAAAGATTTGCACTTAGCTGAACAACGAGTGGAATTTGTGTAAAATTTTATTTGTTCTGAATTTTGGCTTCAAGCTCACCTTTAAGCTCATTGGCTAACCATTAAGTCCTTCAGGTTGCATCTGTAAAGAAACCCATAAAGATCAAATAATATAGCTGTATTTATACTGTGATGATCCAGGTTTAAGATTGAGGTGTTCCAGGATATTGGTGCTAAATATGGAGGTAAAGAACAGGCTGAAGTGAAGCTGAGAGCATTATAATAGTGTAAGGCCCACACAGATAAAGACAGGCCCACAGATAAAGACACACACACAGATAAAGTAGCGGCAGAAGATTGATGGATGTATTACATACATCTATGCCGTGTCTTCTCCACTCCTCCATGAAGCTCAGTGAGGTCATTAGAAAATGGGTACAATCGCTTCCTCACTCTGGATGGAACTGAATGTTATTATGGTTACAGGTGATTATAAGCAGCGCATTCATTTAGATTTAACTGAAAATGCGAAATACCTGCGTGTTCAACTCTCTGAACTTACACCTAAACTTCCAGCCAATCACAATCCATTATTCACAGCTGAACTTCTTTCAGCCAATCACAATCCACTAATCACATCGGAACTTCCAGCCAATCACAATCCACTATTCAAAACTGAACTACTTTCAGCCAATCACAATCCACTATTCAAACCTGAACTCCTTTCAGCCAATCACAATCCACTATTCCCACCTAGACTTTCAGCCAATCACAATCCACTAATCACACCTGAACTCCTTCCAGCCAATCACAATCCACTATTCACACCTAAACTTTCAGCCAATTACAATCCACTAATCACACCGGAACTTCCAGCCAATCACAATCCACTATTCAAACCTGAACTCCTTCCAGCCAATCACAATCCACTATTCACACTGACTTTGGGATATATATATATATATTGTAGAATTATAGCAATTATATTAATAAACTCTATAAATTAATAAACAATAAACATATTTATACATTATTTATTTAATGGTTAGAATATATTTTTTGGTATTAGTGCTCGGGTCATCTAAAGGCTGTGTGAGGGGGCAGGAGGAAGTGAAGGGCAGATTTAGAGGCCCTAAAAGGAAGTTGATCTGATTTCACTTGGAAAAATCCACCAGAAATAAAAAGCTGAGATTATTTACACATCAGTGCAGAACAACAGGAGGAGAGAGATGAAAAGAGAGTTAGAGTGAAAGAGAGGGGGAATATTATATATTATATTATTATATGATATGATATAATATTATATTCGCTGCAAATCACTGAAGAGGATTGAAGGGAAGTTTTATTTATATGCCATTATTTTCCTCCACTTACGCTGCTTTACAAAACCCACTAAATTTCTGATGATGCACCACATCAAAGGACTTCACACACACACACACACACACACACACACACACACACACACACACACACACACACCTTGAAGTCAACGTCTTGTTTAATGTATGTAAGGATGTCATTTGTTTATGAAACTTTTGAGCAATAAAAAGCATTTGCTCTTTCATTTGCTTCTTCAAGCACAGTGATAGCTGTGTGTGTGTGTGTGTGTGTGTGTGTGTGTGTGTGTGTGTGTGTGTGTGTGTGTGTAGCTTAGTCATAGAAATAGACGTCACATGTCACATTTCACAGTCCGATGCTGCCGTTCCACCAGAACTGCACACAACCGGCCCACTGTCTCCTCATATTTACACACACTTTACAGTACCTGGACCATCTCCTCCACACACACACACACACACACACACACACACACACACACACACACACACACACTAGGGTTGTGTGGCATTTCTATTCACTGGACTATTACTTTTGCTAAACTTTAAAAGTGCTTACTAACATTTTTATCACTTTTTCATACTTATTTGGTAGCTACATTTCTAGTCATTCGCCTTTGACCTTTGTGTGTGTGTGTCTGTGTATTTGACACAGACACACACACACACACACACACACACACACACACACACACACACACACACACATGTATACGCTCAGAGGGAATTGTCTGGTTGTGTCCCAGCTTGCTTTTCTTCTAACTAAATGATATGGTGATGCTTTAAATGAGAGCTAGTGACTGTATATATGTGTGTGTGTGTGTGTGTGTGTGTGTGTGTGTGTGTGTGTGTGTGTGTGTGTGTGTGTGTGTGTGAATACAGTTAAGTAAGGGGTTCACACAGTGCACTTAACTCATTTGCAACCTGGGCGTGAAAGAATGATTTGGCAGAGTTAATCCAGGGTGGAGAACAGGGAGGGCAGCGAGGCGAAGGTAGTGATCTGAAAGCTTTCATTTGAGGTAAATACACAGAGCTGAAACTAGAGCCAAAGGAAACCAAGCTACTGATACAGAAACAAGACCCCAGTCAAACAGACCCCAGTCTAACCTAACCCCAGTCGGACAAGACCAAATTATGGACCCCACTCTAAGAAATCTGCCAGTCCAAAAGAAATCTCAGTGTAACCAAAACCCCAGTCTAGCACAACACCAATCTAACAAGACCCCAGTTTAACAAGCCCCCAAGTTGTACAACATTGCAGTCTGAGACAATCCCAGTTTAACAAGACCAAAGTCAAACAAACTCCAGTCTAAGATGATCAAGACCAGCAGTTGGGCCCCAGTTTAACAAGGCTGACATTTCAAAATGAATCTCAGTCAGAATCTCAGTTTAACCAAAACCCCAGTCTAGCACCGTCCCAGTTGAGCAAGACCCCAGTCTGACATTACCCCAGTCTAACCAGACCAGCAGTCAAACAAAACAACCAGTCTCTCAGGATCCCCAGTCAAATGAGTTGTTGGAATCTCAAAATCAAAGGAATCTTAGTCTAACCAAAACCCCAGTCTAGCAGGGCCCCAATCAGA
>NC_060899.1:1392500-1397500 GCF_014805685.1 Silurus meridionalis | reverse complement strand
TTCATTATTTGAATGAACAAAAGTAAAGATTTTGCAATTAACTACACTCATTTAATTATGATTTATTTATTTAAAATGATGAGAAAATAATATACATTTATATCCATATACAATTCTTAATTATGCATAACGGTTTTATATATAATTAAAATAAATTATAATATTTGATACAAAGAATTTTTGATTGAAATAATTGAAATGGAAAAAAGAAATACAATAAAAAAACATAACTACAAATAAAATTGTTTAAATATAAGCCTTATATTTTGTAAAGCTAAAACAAAAGCGTCATTTGAGTTGGATTTAAAAGTAATGGCACCGCTAGCTCTGCTTTAAAGAGGGTAAAACTAAAAGGATAATTAATAAATAAATCAATGTTTTTTTGTTTTTTGCTTTATTTTGCTTCAGCCACATTAAATAATCAGTGTTGAGGTCGACAGGTCAGAGCGCAGAACGCTGCTATTAGTAAGTGATAGTGAAAATGAGTGACCTTGTGGGATTTGAATGATGTGTATAATTATGTGAATGTGAGAGATAGTCATCAGTAAAGACAGGGTCTAGTGTGTGTGTGTGTTACCTCACAGAGCCTAAGTAATAACACACCAGCTTGTGTAAGCGATGACACCATGCTTGTGTCTCAGCTAAGACTTGTTACAGCTTTATCTCTGACTGATACAAAACTCTGGCATTGGAGACTCCTTCCCTACGTCTCACTGTTAAACCTGAAGCTCTTTATAAGACAATCTGTCCTGTTGGGTTCTTTGGAATGTTTATTTGTTTATATTATGATTACAAAATATTCTATAATCTGATCGTTTCATAAAGATTATACAGGACGGAGAACGCTAACGCAGCTAACAAGCAATAGATTCTAACATTAGTTGTTCAACAAATAAATAAATAAACAAATAAACAAATAAATAAACATAAAATTAGTCTGCAAAAATAAGTCTTTAAATAGTATAATAAAAAAAATACAATAAGTTTAAGTAAAAACCAAAAAGTTCTATTAAATGAATCTGAATTTAAATAAATAATAATCAAACAAAAAAGTATTTGTTTAAAAAAAAAAACACAAAATAAGAAAGTCTCTTATAAATCAATCAATTATCAATAAATCAATAAATAATTAACTAGGTTAAAATAACACAAACTGAAATTTAGCTTAAGATACAATATAAAGCTATTAAAATAAGAAATTTAATAATTAATCAAATGCATCTGTTTTAAGATCAAATAAAAACGTGTTAAAAATAAACACAAACCAATTTATTAAAATAAATATAAAATATAATTTAAATAAGTCTGTTTAACAATAAAATAAAATACAAATATAACAAAATGATATTGAAGAAAATAAATCTTTGTCCTGCTGCAACGTGACAAGATTAGATAGTGAACAATGTGATGACAATAAACCGGATCATGTTTGTTACCGGATGACACAAATACGATGTCAGTATAAGAGATTGTTCACGTTACCCTGACGACCACGAGTTTGTTCACGGCTAACATTAGCCAGGCCTGTGAGCTAACTAGCTTAGCTCAAGCAGGTTCTGTAACTAATGAAATGACTTTTACACTGAGATTTTAAGCTGAAGTTTCCGAATGTGTGGTACACACACACACACACACACACACACACACACACACACACACACATTGTGGAGACAAGAACCAGGGCAGCTGTTAGTTGTTATCATGCCTAAATTCATCATAAAACATGACCCGCCCCCTTTCCATTTTATAATCTCTGTACAAGATATTACAGTGTGTGTGTTTTCCATTCCACTGTGTAACTGCTTAAACACACACACATGTGCATTTGGATAACAGTCAAAACACACACACATACACACTCATACATATCATTTGTTTCACTGATGCATAGAAAAAAAATGTTCTTCTTTATTTTTTATAAGATATTTTCATTATTTACACCAAACTTACACAGAGAATAACCCACTCGGAGTCATGCAGATTCAGTAAAATAATAGATGACAGCATGGTATGTAAAGTCTGACTGATAAAGCACTGGTACTGGAGACTCCTTCCATATGTGTTACATAAGAAAAATGTTTCTATTTGAAGTATGTGCTTCTTTTTAAACATCTAAAGTGGAATTCCAACCTGCTGTTATAATGAGCTCCACTCTTGTGGGAAGATGTTCCACTAGATTTGTTGAGGTTTGTGGAGAATTCAGCCACAAGGGTGTTAGTAAAGTCAGGTGAGGTGAGGAGGCCTGGGGTGCAATTAGCCTTCACATTCATCCCACTTCAGGAGATCTTCCACTCCAACCCATGGAAAACAGACCTTTGAACCACATAGCTGGAAGAATTGGGTGTCTGAATACTTTTGGTATATACTGTATGTTAAACTAATACAATCCTGATGGTAGAAGTGAATATCTACCATACGATAATAATTTACAGCTTTACAGATTAAATGTACAGAAATTTTGCGAGTGAAATAAAAAGAAATGAGACGTTGTGAGCTCACTATAGATGTTTCCACGACATGTTTTACAGTGTCAGTCTTCATACACGACACGCAGCGCAAATAAAACTTTAACCTTGTGAATATAAAACGCTCCACATGGCCATACGCAACTTTGTCAAAGTCAATTACAGGCTCTGTGACACCTATTTGGTAATAAAAATGGCGTCGGATGTCGCACACGTGTGCGAGTTAGCGGTAGGTGATGGTTTTCAGGGAATTGTGAGGGAGGGGTGAGGTGTCGATTTTAGGAGGTTACATTAAGAGAGGAAGATGGAGGGATGAAGCATAGAGGAAGAGAAAGAGGAGTGAGGGGGTCCCGTCTAGACACTGTAATGAAGCCTGTGGTTTAGAGGGATTCCTGCTCCACAGTTGGCCACAGAGATCGGCAGCATTCTGGGTACTTTGAGGTAAACCGTAAGCGTTCAGGTTCAGACTGTCTGAATGTTCTCTTTTTCCGTACAAAAATGTACATAAATGCTCGGAATCTTTTACGTTCTAGTCGGGTAGAAATAACTTACTTTGCACCTTTGATTACATTTTCAGCTTTTGATAAATGATTTTGAAGTGTG
Source organism: Silurus meridionalis (assembly GCF_014805685.1). NCBI lineage: Eukaryota > Metazoa > Chordata > Actinopteri > Siluriformes > Siluridae > Silurus > Silurus meridionalis. Next base: position 1,394,432 of record NC_060899.1, on the reverse strand, counting down.
AACAATGGCACGTGTTTGTCATACTAAAGCAAAAATCTAATTTTTGTATTTTATTGGCTGTTCATTGCGTCATTCATTGGGAATTCATTGCAGCTTTACTCAGGCTTGATTGGCGTTTTATTGTAACTCCATTTGGGTCTTTATTCTGGTTCTATTACAGATTCATTGGTGCTTCATTAGTGGGCTTCATTGAGGCTTCATAAGACATTATTTGAGGCTCCATGAAAGGCTTTGGTGTAGCTTCAATGCATATTAATTAGGGCTTAATTTTATTATGACTCCACTGGGGCTTCATTTGAGTTGTGACTGCATTGGGGAATCATTGGAGTTCTGTTTTGGCTCCACTGAAGCTTCATTGGATTTTCATTATGAGTCCATTGATGCTTCATCATAGTTGTGACTGCATTAAAGTTTCGTTTTTGCTCCACAGGACCTTGATTTGAGTTTTATTGTAACTTCACTGGGGATTCATTGAGCTTTCATTATGACTACACTCGGGCTTCATTCGAGTTGGGATTTTACTTTCTTGCTTCATTGGAGTCTCTGTATGACTCCTTTAGGGCTTTTTTGGAGTTTTGCTATAACTATAATGTGGCTCAATTTTATTTTGATTCATTCACGGCTTCATTGGAGTTTCACTTTGACTTCATCGAGGCTTCACAGAGGCCTTGCTAACGCTCAGTGTGCCCATCAGAGATTATATTTCTTCTACTGGGAAGAAGTAAAGATATATTGGATATTTTAAAACAAGCTACATAATGGTGCTTCTGAACAATCTCAGAGATGCCTGGTGCTAAGAACTAAACAAACAAAACCGTTTGGATCAGACCGCTCATGTGTAGGGCACCAAAGTAATTGTTTTGTGCCAGACGCTGGAGAAACCACTGGATATCCCATGTTTATGGGAAGGTGGTTGGTTCATACCATCTGTTAGCGATTCCTATTTAACCAGGACTTGACTGATGTGAACCACCTTTATGCACAGATGCCCACCCAAGACTACAGCCTACGATACCTCTCGAATCTGGAGCCAATTTATCCCCAGAAGCCCTCGTTTGCCCCTGCGGAGGCACACGTTTCATTTGAGCGTTGCTGCTATGCTCTTAAACAAGCTACCAAACTGCCACAAAACCATATTAACATTACCACGTGGCTGACAAGGTTCAATTCCTGATGAGGTTGAATTCCTGTGGCACGGCGCTCAGAGCTGGAGTCCAACTGGGTGTCTTACACGCTCTGGGTGGGGATAACGTCGCAGAAGTGTCCCAGTGTAAATCAGTGGGTTTACACAGTTTTAGCAGTTTTCTCCTTCTCAGCAAGGCATATAAAGGCAACATGCATAAAAATAGAGGTTCTGAGACCAAGCCAAGAATGAAGAATTTACTGGGGCTCAAAAACATGCCAGATAAATCCAGCTTCAACTCATGGAGGATTAGCAAAGCCATGTCAAGCTAGACCAGGTCAAATTATGATTGAAGAAGAATGCCATGAGGACAGGGGTGAGGCAGGGCTGAAGTGAAAGAAACAGAGCCTTCAATGGAAAGTGATGGACGGTTTGTGAGTGGTTTGGGTTTGCTGACCTGGCTAACAAGCTAAAGTTTTGTCAAGGCTGTCAGTGATATGGAAACTATAAGGTACAAACATCATTTATAGCTGCAGGCTAAAATCTGTAACCATGGCATACGGAAAAAGAGCATCCAGTTTAGTTTGCTGTAATGAAGGAATCTATATTTGTTCTCACAAGATAGAGAACATCAGGGGTTCGTTGTATTTCAGATTGAGGTGGTGATGGTTTTCTGTTCTTTACTCATACAAATTAAAATGTTTGTTAATATTGACAGAAGGTCGATTTGTCTCACTGTTCAGCATGTCCACAGTATCTTGGATTAAGTACCTAAAAAACTGACATAAAAGATTCATAGAGCCATGTTC
>NC_060899.1:1380000-1385000 GCF_014805685.1 Silurus meridionalis | reverse complement strand
TTCGTAACCATCGCTAACCATACCGCTAGCCGGCACGGTGAGTCAGAGCGGAATGAGGAAGCAGTTACAAGAGATCAGGAGAAGAAGAAGAAGAACGAGAAGCAGAAGGGAGCGATGTGAAGGAAAAAGAAAAACTTCTGATTTTGTTTCTATTTTCCACAATTCACGCTGTTTCAGAGTTTCGTTTTCAGCTCTAGATTTAATAAAAACACCTTTTTTTTAAACGCTGAAGAACCATTTCTTTTCTGAAGAACCTTTTGCTTTTCCTTCTATGAGTTCCTACATGAAAACCATCATTGTGCATTAAAACACACAAACACTTTATTATTATCTACTGATACATTTTGAGGACAAAAACCTTTTCTTTGATGGTTCAGGTTTCTACATAGAACCTTTAAAGGTTCCACATTTTTTTTAACTGAATGATTTCACTTCCTGTCGTAAACGGTTCTCTCTTTTCACGAAGTCAGGAACGACTTGGAACCCGGACCAATTAAACACCCTGTATGTGGGTTCTACTGTTTTCTACTGACACACTACAGGTGTGATCAAAAGTATCGGGACACTTGTAATAATATGGTAATGATATTACAATGAGGTCATTATAATTAACATAATTAAAAAGGAAATGTCTCTTACTCAGACACTTACTCAGACACACGCACACACTCACACTCACACTCACACACACATGCACACACACACACACACACACACACACACACTGTATTGCATATTTACAGTAAAACCTTTTCTGTTCGTTTTAATGTTTTTTAATATACATTATTGATAACTGAAGATTAATTCATTAATAACTAATAATAAAAAACGTCATCAAAGGTGTGATGTATTATACAGCCAAAAGTATACGGACACCCCACCATTTTCCACCCGTATGATGTTCTTCCACAAACATCCCTAGACACCTTTGGATGCTGGAGCATGAAACTTTGACTTCACATAAACTAGGAGACCAAAACCGGTTCCAGCATGACAATGTTCCTGTCCACAAAGGAGCTCCATGAAGATCTGCTTTCCATTGGTTGGAAGATGTGGAAGATCTCCTGCTATAAACACTATTGATCATCTTTGAGATGAATGTGAACGCTGACCCCACCCCAGGAACCTCCTCACCTTCTCACCTACATCACTACCTGACTTTACTCACACCATTATAGCTGAATTAATCTCCACAAAAATCGAGAGGAACAACTTCCCAGAAGAGTGGAGCTCATTACAACAGCAAATGTGGATACAATTTGGTGATGTATAAAAAGCAGCACATTGCAATCTAATGATTGGGTGTCCACAAACTTTGGGCCCAATCCTGCATTGTTAGTTCCTTCTGATAAAAGTTTTCATGTAGATCTTTTCAAGCAGCTAAAACTACTTTGCTAATTAACTTTTTCGCTAGCGTGGAGAATTCTCGCTAATCTGCGGTTAGCATGAATTTAGCATGAAATGGCTACACAAAGTGTCATAGACACGTTAGTTTTTTATTCGGAAATAATATCGAACAAAATCCAGTCTACAGTTTATGTCTGTCTTTTCATCCTCTGTGTATTTAACTCTCTCTCTTTTTCCGTCTCTGTCTCTTGGCACCCGTAAGGAGAGGAGTGGGAGCGGCGTTAGCGTCAGTGTTAGCAGCACAGCAGGTCGTCGCTGTAGCTAATGACGGGGATCAGGGAGCGGCAGAGGCAGTAAAAGGCAGTTGATGAGGACTCCCACTGACACTCAGGCTAATAATCCTCCTCCTCCTCCTCATCCTCCTCCCCGTCTATCAGCCTCCAGCCCTTCCTTCCATCTGGAGCCGAGCGACGCCGAGTGCACTTCTCAACAACATCCACATCATTAGAACATGCATGCTAACCAGTTTAGCATTTAAAAGACGCCAGGACTTAGTGGTGCTCTCTGAGGGCGTGAATTGAAATGTGCTCTTCAGGGTTCTTGCTTCAGATCTTCTGTTGTAAAAGAGCACAAAACACTTAAGAACTCTTTCTTGCAGTGTGCACCAGCTAGTGAGGTTCTGAAGACCTCAACGCTCAAACTACTGTTAATTATTTAAAATCCATCGGGATAAAATACATCGTTTTGAGGTTCTATGTGGAACCATCTGCATTTTCTCTGAGAAACTAGTTTTAGTTCCTATGAGGAAAGGATCAACATAAATCCCATTTAAGCAGCCGAGAAGAAGACATAACTAAAAAAATGAACAAGAACCTTCTGTAATGAGGAAACACACTGTTTTAGAGTGTATATACGGGCAAAAGTTTGTGGACACCCTACTATAAGATTGGTATGGGTTTTTTTTAACATTCCATTCCAAATTTAGTCCTCACATCCTGATATAATAAGATGTTCCACTAAAGTCTTGTGGAAATTCATTCAGCCACAAGAGTGTTAGTAAAGTCAGGTACTGATGTAGATGATGGTGAGGAGGTTCATGGGGTGCAGTCAGCGTTCACATTCATGTTTAATAGAGTTGGAGCTCTATAACAGGAGATCTTCCATACTTTCCAACCCATGGAAAGCAGATCTTCATGGAGCTGCTTTGTGCACAGGGGCATCGTCATGCTGGAACAAATTTGAAGACGTCCGATACAATTGTGTGTCTCTAACTATTTTGGTGAACCACATATTGTATGAGTGGAAAAGTCAGATGTCCTAATACCTGCCATGGGTCTTCATCCTGGGGTCCGTGACCCCTAGAGGGTCTGCGGCGGTACTGCAGGGGGTCCGCTAATTTATGTTGAATCACAAATAATGTTTTGTTTAAAAAAAAAAAACATGGGTAAAAACATGAAAGATAAAATATTATAATTATTACATTACAGGTCTATTAAATGAAACTATTCAAATTAAGGGTGAAGTTGATGGAAATGTATAAAAGGACACCTGATAGTAAAAGGACAAATGTATGAAACTGCAAATCTTTTAAAATAAAAGACAAATGTGAACAATTTAATAAATTGGTATTTTTAATTGCAAAATATGTTTGTCATGATGCATAAATCTTTTTGAAAGATATGAAAATAAATGGAAATATACAGACAATGATGCATATACAACAACAACATAGTTCTAATGGTCTTATCATTATTGGTTTCTCTTAATATCAGTGGACATGTTTGACATATCAGTGGACACATTTTGTATCAGGGGTCTCTATCGTCTGAGGGGTGCTTGACCTGAAAAACATTGAAGACCCCTGCTATAGGCTTTATATATATATATATATATATATATATATATATATATATATATATATATATATATATATATATATGAAATTCTCGTCATATAACCTGATCCACAGGGTTATTCATCTGCATCTGACTCAACTTTTTATCGCTCAATTCTCTCATGTGTTTGCTGTCAATCAAACGTTGCAATCGTTATTTTCATCGCTTCCTGGAATCAGAGTCGCGTGTAAAAGATCACGCTCTTCATGAACCAACTCAGGCAGTGACTTAATGAATAAAGAACGAGCAGTAAATTGGTTAAATCGGAAGAAAAGCAGTGACGGATCTCAAAAGAAGCGGAAACAAATGAGACGAATAATTTCCCATTGCGATTTCGTTACTCTGAAATGAATAAGGTACTTTGTATTTGAGTGTAAGAATTAGTGATCATTCAGCTATTAATGAGATCACACACTGATGTTTGAGGAGGTGAGGAAGCTACAGATACAGTTCATTCCCAAAGGTGTTCAGTGAGGTAGAAGGTTGTTGAGGAGGTTGAGAAGGTTAGGAATGTTGAGAAGGTTAAAAAGGTTTAGGGGTTGAGAAGGTTAATGAAGTCGAGAAGCTTAATGAGGTGTAGAGGGTTGAAGAGTTTAAGGAGGTTGAGAAGGCTGAGGAGGTTGAGAAGATTGAGGAGGTTAAGAAGGTTAAGAAGATTGAGAAGGCTAAGAAACTTAAACAGGTTGAGGAGGTAAAGGAGTTTGAGAAGCTTAATAAGGTGTAGGGGGTTAAGAAGGTTGAGAAGGTTGAGGTAGATTCTTCTGGTCCAACCTTCACAACTTTGTGCACAGGATCATCACAGGATCATCATCATCATGGAGCAGGAACAAAGTGGTGTAATTGGCAATGGGGTGCACATACTTTTGATCACATACATAAAGTAACAAAGTGATAGTTTTATGACCACAGAACTGAATAGGAAGGTGAATGATTATATACAAGGAACATTATTGTTGCTATAGTAACGACTCATTTACAATGTGTATTTGTATACATTGGTTTAATATTTCTTAGTTATTATAATTTGTGTGTATATATATATATTATACTAATTGCACTGAAGCATATGTTAATCATTAAATTTAATTTGCTATGAAACAATCTTGGAAGCTGTGGAGTAAAGTTTTTCCACCAACACAATCTGGCAACCAGGAATCCTCATAGTAGCTATCAGCACCTCTATTAAATGTCGGTATAGTTCCATATTTGACCACTAGGAGCAATATTAAAGCTGTAACGATAAACAGGAGAGAATACTATATCTACAGCAATTTTTTTTTTCGAATTTTATTTAATCCTGCTGAGATGGTGATCGTCGAACAACATCGAGGTGCAAATCTGCTATTTTCACTCGCCTAGTGTTATTTTTAGCTTGTTTTTACTTTGTGTTATTAAAATGCTTTAGCTCCACCTCTTCATTTATTTCGTGGTTTGATGGGCATTAATCGTGAAAACTTATCCAGATCTCTGTCGTTTCATGAAATTTGTCTGGTTAGCATGAGAACGTATGAGAATGTAAGTGTCACATGGTAATTAAGGCTGGTATAAGAGCTGTTTGTATGAAGAAGAAGAAGAAGAAGAAGAAGAGGAAGAAGAAGAAGAAGAAGAAGATTTACTGCTTTACCCAAAATATATGTAAATGAAGTATATTTTAAACAAGCACAATCTGGCAACCCAGAAGCCCAGTTAGAGAGTGTCAACACATCTCTATTAGATGGGTTAGTTTTAGGGTTAGGGTTGGTGCAGTTCCATTTTTTG
>NC_060899.1:1357500-1375000 GCF_014805685.1 Silurus meridionalis | reverse complement strand
AAGCTGAGTGTAATTATAGGGAGGATTCAGACAGCACACGCGCGGCCAGCCGCCGGACTCCGTGTCGCTCGTCACGTTCGGCTCTCCGTCGGGTCGGCAGGCGGTCACGCACTCATCCCGAGCTCAGACACCGAGACGAGACGGCTCAGGGAATGAAACAAACAGACTGAGAGGGGAAAAGCTAATTTCTTCCCTATGCTAGTAGAGTTCTGCTAGTTTCTCTCTTCCTACGTATCTCTCTTTCTGAATCAATTTATTGTCAGTTTTCAGATGTAAGTGCACTTTATTAAAGAGAAAATGGTAAAATATTGTCTATAAAACCAGAAATAAAATACAGTTAAAACAAAGATTTACAAAGAAAACATCTAAACAAAATATACACTGAAGTAAGAGAATAAAGTGATATTACACTGTAATATAAAGCGATATCAATTTATCTACATTCATTAAAATCTCCAGATCAGGGCAGATCGAGTTTTTTCTCTTCAGAAATGTAAATATTGTGCTGCTGACACACTGCAGTCCTCGTGTTCTAACAGATACGGCAGTTTCTTATCGTTAGTTAGAAATGTAAAAGTGTGATTTTTAAATAAAACTCTATCTGTGAGTTTCTCTGTATTTAAGTCTCTCTGTCTTTCTCTCTGAGTCTATCTTTGAGCCTGTCTCTTTCTCACTGAGTCTCTATCTTTCTCTTTAAGTCTTTCTTTCTGAGTCTCTCTATCTTTAAGTCTCTCTTTCTCTCTAAGTCTCTCTATGTTTAAGTCTCTATTTCTTTCTGAGTCTCTCTATCTTTGAGTCTCTCTATCTTTGAGTTTTTCTCTCTGAGTATCTCTATCTTTGAACCTGTCTCTTTCTTTTTGTCTTTCTCTCTGAGTCTCTCTATCTTTAAGTCTCTCTCTCTCTCTCTCTCTCTCTCTCTCTATTTTTCTATCTTTGAGTCTCAATCTTTATGTCTCTGTCTCTCTCTGTCTCTCCCTGTCTCTCTCTCTCTCTCTCTCTCTCTCTCTCTCTCTCTCTCTTTCTATCTTTGAGTCTCTCTATCTTTTAGTCTTAATGTCTCTCTCTCTCTCTCTCTCTCTCTCTCTCTCTATCTTTTATCTTTGAGTCTCTATCTTTTAGTCTCAATGTCTCTCTCTCTCTCTCTCTCTCTCTCTCTCTGAGACTTGATTTTTGAGTCTCTCTCTCTCTCTCTCTCTCTCTCTCTCTCTCTCTCTCTCTGTCTCTGTCTCTAAGTCTCTTTATGTCTCTCGAATGCTAACAGAAGGAAAGACGCTGATCAGAGGTCATTAAAGATGATGACGGAAAGACTGATGATTATTAACATGCTGAACTCTCTGACTTAATGTTTATGTGTCTGGTCAAATCAACATTTGCAGTGTGTGTGTGTGTGTGTGTGTGTGTGTGTGTGTGTGTGTGTGTGTGTGTGTGTGTGTGTGTGTGTGTGTGTGTCTGTGTGTGTGTGTGTGTGTGTGTGTGTGTGTGTGTGTGTGCCTGTGAGCTGAAGTAAAGCTGAAATATGATACTGATGAAATGATGGGGATGAAGTCTAATTGGTTAAAATGGCTCTACAATCTGATTGATCACTCTGGCATTAGGAGGAATATATAAAATGTGTGTCACTCTGGACAGGACGTCTGCCAAATGCTGATTGGCAGTGGTGGACTGTAATGAAGTAAATGTAATGTGTTCGTGTACTTGAGTCATTTTTTTGTGTATCTGTATTTTACTGAAGTATTTCTGTTTGGGGAGAGTTTTACTGTAACTTCACTACATTTTAAAATCAAATATTTAACTTTTTAATACATTTAATACATTTTTACATACATCAGTTGCTTCTTTTTATTTATTAGGATAAAAACGTAACTGGTCAAACACGCAAGTCACCAATCAGAGTCGAGCGAACGCTCTGTTTTAAACTGGTTTTGATTGGCGGATGGCAGTGGCGGATTTAGTGCAGAAGATAAAGGTGTGTGTGCTGCTCTATCACTCTTCTGGTTATGAGGAGAGTAAAGAATAATGTATTTAATAAAACAGATTCAGATCTGTACATCACTCAGTTTCCTGCTGTGATTTTACACACAACAACAATATTTCTTTTAGCTGCATAACATTATCATTTATAGTGCAGTTTATTATAATGTGTGTAGAAACCAAACATCTCCAGCCCACTGTAACTGCTCCTGCTGGAGTGGAGTTTAACAGCTCTTATTGATTTGGTTCCTGTGATTGAGGTGATGTTATAAAGGTTTTCTGTGATTGTACTGAAAAGGTGCTGAATTGAGGTCCGTATGGAGAATCTTCAGTGCAGCTTAAAGGCTCGTTTAGAAGACAGATATTATGAGGATATTAGATGTTGTATGTATCTTATTGCTACAATTAGAGTTTCTGGATTTTGGGTTTGAGAGTGTGATAAATCGTGCACAATGATGTGAATGTAATTGTGTAATGAATGTATTGAGGGTGATGTTTATACACGAAATGGAGCTAAATTTGTGCACTGCTCTGAGAACATGTTTTACTCATCCAGTGACGGAAGCTGAAGCAGAGACGAGCTGAAACCAACACTGGTGCTTGGTGTATCTACTGATCACCAACTTACAGACTGGAACTCACCACAACACATGTGACTTTATTTACACGAGGTGTTGAAAAGAATATTTTTGTCTCATGATGTTTGTAATAGAAATCAATCAGTGTTTGAGTCATTAATATCATTCTATTAATAGATCAGTGTGCTGAGAGTCACATTCGAGTCTTTACACATAAACTTAGTTGATTAAACAAGGAGTCTTGTGATAAAAATGATAATAAGAACGTTATAGCCGTAATCAATCATAATACTTTGAAAACTTAAGCACTATTAAATACTTTTGTACTTTTACTGAGTTGATCTACTTTAACTCTACTACATGACTTTGTCCACCACTCTGATTGATTGTAGTGGCTTTGATGAGACAGCTGACAAATCAAGAAGTGCATTCTGATTGGTTACTGTGACAATAATGGGCAGGAGGTGCAATCTGATTGGTTATTAAGGGACTGTGACTATAATTGAATTCTGATTGGTTAGCAGGGCAGTTTGTGTCTGCATGTTGATTGGACAAGAAATGTGGTTCACTGGGTTGGGACTGTCATAAGGGTCCAGGGGATGTGATCTGATTGTTATCTCACTGTTGTTGGTGTTGAGAACTGCCAGTCAATTTATATTGGCATTAGAGAAGGGGCATCTGCAGTTTTTGAGTACACAGAGGGGCATTTTGGGTGGAAACTGTGCTCTGATTGGTTAAAATATCCATTTTGGTGTGGTTGTTTGGCCACGGTGGCATGTTGGACAGGAACCACGGTCTCTATAAAAGTCCCAAGAGCTATACTTCTAGTGATAGAGTTTGTCAATGAACATATCCAAGCCCCGCCCACTGACCTAAAACCAGGAAATGTGACTGACATTACAGACAACCAATCACAGAACATCTTCCAGCAGCCTATTTACTCAGTGACATTGAAAAACGAACAGGGAATACAGTAAAATCACCAATCAGGTTATGATTGTGAAGCTTCTGACCAGAAAAGTGTACAGATAACAAAAGTGGGCGGAGCATGTGAGGTATAGAGCACTGCACCAGAGCCTGCACAAAAACAACAAGTGTGTATAATGCTAACATATTCATGTTTGTGTGTGTGTGTGTGTGTGTGTGTGTGTGTGTGTGTGTGTGTGTGTGTTCAGTACTTATGTGTCCTTGTGAGATGAAGCTTTGGGCATGTTCTGAGAGGTAAATTGGAAGCAGGCTGTGGAGGAGGGATGAGTTCCTCCTCCTACACACACACACACACACACACACACACACACTCTCGCAGAGGGCACAGCCCAGCCCAGCTCCTCCTGTGCCCCAGCCAAAGCCCTGTGGTTTCCTCAGCCTGGCCGTCCTCACACACGCTGCTACATGAATGTGTGGAAGAGATTTTGACTCTGTTACGAAGTTTATAAACGCCTCTGCTTCTAAATCTGAGTTGAAAATTTTTCACAAACTCATTCATTCTCCACCGAAACAGCTGGATTTTTCCTGAAAGCCATATTTTTCTCTTCAAGAGATGATCCAGTTTGTACGTATGCAGCTCGATAAATCTGATTTGATTCTGTCTCGCTGTAGAGCTGAAAACATCACGTGATCCAGTTGACCAATAAATCTTGAATCACCATTAGGCCGTGTCCACACTAATATGTTTTCGTTTTAAAAACCCAAATTTTTATTTACGTTTTGGTCTTCCGTCCACACTGAGGCGCCGTTTCCAGTCAACAAAAAGCAGCTTTTTTTAAAAAACGCCATTTTTGCGTTTCAGTGTGAACTGTGTGTAAAAATAGAGGCTTTAGAAAATCATGACGCATTTTTAGTCGTGACGCGGTCATGTGACCAATTCAGCCAAGATGGTGGACAACGTTGTACAGCAGTCGAGTCTGTATTCTCAATAGTGGATTGTGATTGGCTTAAAGGAGTTCAGGTGTGAATAGTGGATTGTGATTGGCTTAAAGGAGTTCAGGTGTGAATAGTGGATTGTGATTGGCTTAAAGGAGTTCAGGTGTGAATAGTGGATTGTGATTGGCTGGAAGGAGTTCAGGTGTGAATAGTGGATTGTGATTGGCTGGAAGGAGTTCAGGTGTGAATAGTGGATTGTGATTGGCTGAAAGGAGTTCAGGTGTGAATAGTGGATTGTGATTGGCTTAAAGGAGTTCAGGTGTGAATAGTGGATTGTGATTGGCTGGAAGGAGTTCAGGTGTGAATAGTGGATTGTGATTGGCTGGAAGGAGTTCAGGTGTGAATAGTGGATTGTGATTGGCTGGAAGGAGTTCAGGTGTGAATAGTGGATTGTGATTGTCTTAAAGGAGTTCAGGTGTGAATAGTGGATTGTGATTGGCTTAAAGGAGTTCAGGTGTGAATAGTGGATTGTGATTGGCTGGAAGGAGTTCAGGTGTGAATAGTGGATTGTGATTGGCTGGAAGGAGTTCAGGTGTGAATAGTGGATTGTGATTGGCTGAAAGGAGTTCAGGTGTGAATAGTGGATTGTGATTGGCTTAAAGGAGTTCAGGTGTGAATAGTGGATTGTGATTGGCTGAAAGGAGTTCAGGTGTGAACAGTGGATTGTGATTGGCTGGAAGGAGTTCAGGTGTGAACAGTGGATTGTGATTGGCTGGAAGGAGTTCAGGTGTGAATAGTGGATTGTGATTGGCTGGAAGGAGTTCAGGTGTGAATAGTGGATTGTGATTGGCTGGAAGGAGTTCAGGTGTGAATAGTGGATTGTGATTGGCTGAAAGGAGTTCAGGTGTGAATAGTGGATTGTGATTGGCTGAAAGGAGTTCAGGTGTGAATAGTGGATTGTGATTGGCTGAAAGGAGTTCAGGTGTGAATAGTGGATTGTGATTGACTGAAAGTTCCGATGTAAATTCAGAGCGTTGAACACACAGGTAGTGTGCATTTGTCAGTCTAAATGAATGTACTGCTTATAAACACCGGTAACCATAGTAACATCGAGTTCCATCCAGAGTAAGACAGCGATTGTACACATTTCCTAATGACCTCACTGAACTCAATGGAGGAGTTTTGCATGTGGTGAAACATCTATGGTAAATACAATGATTTTTATAAACGGCTCTAGGCTGAAAATAAATTTGTGGAAAAGGAAACGTTTAATGAGAAATAATATGGAAAACAGCAGCAGGAGTAACTCCAACAGCTTTATTATTGATCTTCTGGCACTACTTTATCTGTGTGTGTGATTTGGATTAGCAGAATTGTAGTTTCGCTGTGCAAACTTAAAAAATATCCTAAACTCGACGGTGGTGGAAGTGAGCATAGAATAAGGTTATAATCCATGGCTAGATGTATGGCCTTAGATCATTTAAATGCTCGCAGGAGGTTCTTCACCTCCACATCATGCACTGGAATGTCCTGGAACATCTCACACCTACATTCGGATTATCACTTGTACTTATATAGATCAGTGTTGTGAGTGTAAAATTAGCTTGGAAATGAGAGTGCAGTGTACGACATTACAGATTCCACAGGGAGACAAACATCTTCAGGTTGTGTGTGTGTGTGTGTGTGTGTGTGTGTGTGTGTGTTGAATTATCCAACCTTAATAAAAAGGTAACAACAGCCTGGTGCTGTTCCAGGGAGTGAGAGGGGAATGTGCTTAGCTGTGCCTCCTAAGCAAAATCCCCAAATAACCACAGAAGAAGTTTTGTCTAGAGGCCTCATGGAGCTCTCAGTGTGTACACACACACACACACACACACACATACACAAGGTGAAGTATTGATCTCTGTTGTGCTCCACACTCTGAACCTTGATCTCTTTTTGATAGCATGAGGCTCCATCAACCCGCCAGTTTTCTCCATTTTCATGCAAATGAGGACGTGACCTCTGAGTGTGTATACGCTAATATAGCGCTAGGTCATGAGTTAGCTTTTTTTAAATAATGCTAGTTCATGAGTTAGAATGTTTTTTATAATGCTTGTTTATTAGTGTATTTTTCTAAAATGCTAGCTCACAAATTGGCTTGTTTTCTCTAATGCTAGTTCACAAATTAGCTAGTTTTTCTATAATGCTAGTTCATGAGTTAGCATGTTTTCTAAAATGCTAATTCATGAGTTAGAATGTTTTCTATAATGCTAGTTCATTAGTTAGCTTGTTTGCTGCAATGCTAGTTCATTAGTTGGCTTGTTTTTCTATAACGCTAGTTAATGAGATAGCTTGTTTGCGCTAGTTCTCATGAAGGTGCATCAGGTGTGGTCATGTGACATGAGTGTTGTGATCATGTGATGTAAGTGTCTCAATCATGTCATGTGCAGTGGCTAATGTGAAGCGTACACCTGTGACTGATAACAGGAACATGTTCTCCTTACGCTGTGATGGACAGATTGTTGTCATGGAAACACTGTATTCATGTTTATGGTGAGTCAGGTGACTATGTGGCATTCCAACATGTCGAGCACTGAAATGCAGGCTAGCAGCTGGAGTTGTACGTTGAGCTAACTGAGTTTAGTTATTGATTTGAAGCGAGTGTAAAATGTAAACTGGGGTTTTCATATTAATGAATATTCATAAACTGGCAAGAGGGAGATCGAATTTATGAACTAGCATTAAACAAGCTAACGTGTAAACAAATTTTCACTTTATTAGTTACTAAGTGTGTAAATCTTATAGTTAAAAAAGTGGCAGAACAGTGCATCGAGTTCACACACACACACAAACACACACACACACACACACACACACACACACACACACACACACACACACACACTTACATAAACGCCTTTGATATGAACAGAAAACATTCATCTACCAGCCGGGATCTGGAAGTGCCTCAGAGAACACGAGCAAAAAAATGGACACAAAACATTTTTCTAGCAGCGAGAACAGAAGCAGGATGGAAAATGAACGATGTATTTTCCGAGTGTAATCCGTTCCTCCAAAAGTTTCTAGTGCTGCTATGGTGTCCACGCAGACACATCCTAATTAACGTACATCTACAACGTCAACGTGCCAAGTTGTATCTATAAAGACGTGTGTATATATATATATATATATATATATATATATATATATATATATATATATATATATATATGGATGGTAAATTTTTAAAGGTCTGAGTGGGCGTGGCTTAAAAGCTGAATTACGTGGCAATTTATGAGTCTGAGTGGGCGTGTCTTAAATAAATGGTAAGATGGGGTGTTTTTAAGTTCATGTATGAAAATGAGTGCCGATTTAGGGGTCTGAATGGGTGTGTCTTAAACTCGTGATGTCTTTGAGTCCATATATGGAAATAAGAGTGGCCATTTATTACTCTGAGTGGGCGTGTCTTACATATATGGTGAGGTGGGTGTGTTTCTGAGTACATATATGGAAATAAGTGCCATTTATGAATCTGAGTGGGCGTGTCTTACATGTATGGTGAGGTGGGTGTGTTTCTGAGTACATATATGGAAATAAGTGCCATTAATGAATCTGAGTGGGCGTGTCTTACATGTATGGTGAGGTGGGTGTGTTTCTGAGTACATATATGGAAATAAGTGCCATTAATGAATCTGAGTGGGCGTGTCTTACATGTATGGTGAGGTGGGTGTGTTTCTGAGTACATATATGGAAATAAGTGCCATTTATGAATCTGAGTGGGCGTGTCTTACATATATGGTGAGGTGGGTGTGTTTCTGAGTACATATATGTAAATAAGTGCCATTTATGAATCTGAGTGGGGGGTGTTTTAAAGGTATGGTACAGTGGGCGTGTCTGTGATTCTATATATGGAATATATATGAGTGGTCATTTATGATATTGAGTGGGTGTGTCTTACATATATGTTAAGGTGGATGTGTAATTAAGTGTGTATATGGAAATGAGTGGCGATTTATGTATCTGAGTGGGCGTCTTTAATATATGATAAGGTGGGCGTGTCTTTAAGTCCATATATTGAAAAACAAGAGCCAATTATGGTTATCAGTGGAAATTAAAGTGTTTCTTTGCATCTAAATATGAAGTCTATATTCATAAAGAAACTTATGGGCATGACCTTCTGAGGTAAGGAGGCCTGGGGTGTACATTTCTGAAGGTTCCTTCACAGTTTTATTGCTATTACACCACACCACTTTTTTATCTGGTTATAGTCACATTGTGGAATTGAGTTCTCATTCCTGTTCTCACCATCTTTTCAGAAGTTCTCACCATCTTTAACCTCAGGTTACCTCTGACTGTTACAAAGCCACTGACACCGGAGACTCCCTCCAGACTATTAAAATAAAAACACAATATAAGTGCAAATGTTTGAATATAAGATCGCTAAGTTCTTCTTTTGGAAAATCCCATTCCACATTTGCTGTTATAAAAAGCTCCACTAAACAACATTGCAGGTAGAAAACAAAGTCTGCTTGTGTACAGAAGATCTTTTTTATACTTTGATTCTCAGTGAACATCTCTAACAGAAGGAACTTTGCATTTTTACTATGGATGATGTCTTTTTCATGTAAAAAAATAAGAAGGTGCAATGGAGAAATGGTGAAAAAGAAATGCAGTGAAGTTCTAAAAACCAAAAAACGGAAGTAGACTTGATCGTTCTGATGGTCATGTTCTCTTGATTATAGGATCGTTTTCCATTCTTCTATTCTATTCTTTCTTTTATGTTTTGATTAAGGAAATAGAGAATTGGTGGAAGTTGAGGTAGTTGATGTAAAATTCTGAATCTCAGGTCTCTTCAGTATCTTTTTCGATTGTCGACCACTTTAGCAAAGGTAGAGAGATAGTGAGAGAGAGAGATAGTGAGAGAGAGATAGAGGGAAAGAGAGAGAAGATCTGACATATGGGGATTAGTCACATGTTTCACCCTTAAAAAAAGGAAGTTAAAAATGACTTTCACAACATCAACCAACTTACGTCCGACTCTTGTGAAGATCACGTTCCCATTACGCAATCTAAAAGAGAAGCATGCTCCTCACTTCCTCCATTAAGACCCAAGATTCTGGTTTTGTCCAGCTTTCTTTGTCACCTTGTACAGGCTGTGGGGCAGCTGTTACGTTAATGGACTCAAAGTATTGGCACCCCTACTGGAATTGCTCCTAATGAACATGATTTCATGTGACGTCTATGATTTTAAACATCCAGTTAAATAAAAAATAATGCAGAATGATAAAACTGGTGTCTATTAGTGTCTGATTACTTTCTAACCACTAGCTGGATGTAACACCAGTGGAAAAAAATAAAGAAGAAAACTTCACACCCTTGACAGCATGACTTCGGTTTGGTGTAAAGCTGGAAACTACACAATCCTAGAAAATACTTTCTGCAAAGTTTTGAAGAATTTCCTGTTTTTTTGCAACCAAACTTTTCAGATTACTGATAAACACGACTTATTTTTACTTAAAAAAAAAAAAACTACATCTTATAAATTGTCTTAAATCATTGTAGTAGTTCTAATTAAGCCGAGTACAAAAGTATTTGCCCCCCTGTGGAATTCTCTTATAGGTGTCTATTTGTCACGTTAAATGATTTAAGATCTTTCTTCCAAAACGAACACAAAATGGTGTTGTCTGTGTGTTTGTGTGTGTGTGTGTGTGTGTGTGTGTGTGTGTGTGTGTGCTGCTTGTTTCTTTTAGCTCTGGCATATTGCTATAAAAGCTGAATGTTCTGTAAGTAACAGGGGGGGATTAAAGAATTAATAGACAGAACGAAAGAACTAGATAGATAGATAGATAGATAGATAGATAGATAGATAGATAGATAGATAGATAGATAGATAGATAGATAGATAGATAGGTATTGTAAATAAATTAATTTAATAAATAATTAATTTTGAATAAAAGGGCAGGTTTTATTTGAGAGTAAATTGCTGATGAAGCTTTGTGTCAGTCTTCAGAACATCGCTGCTTGAGCTGCTCCTCATAAACACACTGATGTGTTGTAAAGTTCTTCACTTACTTCAGCAATCATGAGAAAGACGATTCACAGACGAGTTTCTCAACACTGTGGTTTTACATACGTGTTTTATCTACATCATTACTCACGCGAGTGTGAATCAGGACCGGGTTCACTTTCAACACACGCTGTAATACGGCTCTGCTGAAGCACCATGGTTCCTGTGTGTAGGTCTCGAGTTAGAGGTGAAATGGTTCTGGGTGAGACTGAGGTAATTACAGGTTCTTCAGTGTTTCATGTGTTACAGTGTAAGAGTGAAAACTAAACTCCACACTGTTCCTGAGGGTTTACATAGAATTTAATATGACCAGAAAATGAAGAGGAGATATTACAGACAGATGTGAAATCAATACACACATAAGTTCAGATTCTACACACACACACACACACACACACACACACACACACACACACACACCGATTGTAAAAACACAGGGGCAGATTCTACTCGCAAATCTGATATTGATTCCTGGAGTAGAAGGGGTTAAGAGCCTCACTACTAACCCTATTTTAGATGGATGGATGGATGGATGGATGGATGGATGGATGGATGGATGGATAAATAGATCTGACATAATTCATTTACTTTTAGCACTTTTTGTGTGTGTGTGTGTGTGTGTGTGTGTGTGTGTGTATTGGTGTTGTGTTATCTGGACCTGGAGCTCCATGCTGTGTGGAAGCAGCTGTAAAGAGGAACAGGAAATGCAGGGTGGCTGCTCATCACTCTTTTCCTGGACTTCCTGTTCCACAGTGACAGGTGGTCAGTAACACACACATGCACACAGAATTTCCCGCAGAAGTGTTGATTTAGTCTGGTCCTGAGGGGAGACACATCCTGAACTTTATTTTTTATTTTTTATGTCGATCCCGAACACTTCCATGAGCTGCCAATCACGGTCTATTAACCCGCCGAGACAAAGGAGCGAATGCAGAGGGTTGCTGGAGATAAGAGCAGGAAGTTGTGTAATTGATCCCCATTTCCTCATGTATCCTTCTCACACGGTGATCTTCAGGAGTGGGAATTCAAACTATTTAACTTAGGATATACTTTATTAACATGTCAAATATATATGATAAAGAGTTAGCTAGCGACCTAGCATAAAATAAAATATTTCAAATTACTGATCGAGCAATAATTCCAATATCACATCAAACAAACCATAAAATCTCCACTCATCTCCATCTGTGTGTGTGTGTGTGTGTGTGTGTGTGTCTGTTAGTGGTTTCTAACCTTATATACATCACACACTTAAAATACTTGAAGAATAAGAACCCGCTGGTGGGGGGACAGACAGACAGACAGACAGACAGACAGACAGACAGACAGACAGACAATAGATAGATAGATAGATAGATAGATAGATAGATAGATAGATAGATAGATAGATAGATAGATAGATAGATAGAGAAGAAAGTGCGGTTTTTGATCTGAGAGTTCAGCTGAAGTTCAGAGCTGCAGTGAGACCGGAGAAGGTGAAGATGCTCACTGGAGGTCAGATGATTTAATCGACCAGAGATTCTGCCTTTTTAAAGTTCTGAATTCAGGAAAGTTGTTCCTCATCGAGCGAGACGGGTCCTTATGGAGCGTTCTGGCTCCAGAAGCAGGCGGTAGATGGGGGAGGGGTGGGAGATATGTCAAGGGGAGCAGTGGGGGGTTTAGCACTAGGATCTGGGCTGCACCTGTGAGCACCTGTGAGCTCTGTGTGAGTGATGTTCCATATGGAGAAGTCTGAGGGATGTGCGGCTCAAGTTGGGGGACGTGAAGGAGGTTACAGGGACGTGTCTACAGGGAGAGAGTGAAGAATAACACGGCCTTATTGAAGTGTGGAGGTGGATACCTCTGTGTGTGTGTGTGTGTGTGTGTGTGTGTGTGTGTGTGTGTGTGTGTGTGTGTGTGTGTGTGGTGGGTATCTTTCTACATGCCATCTTTTGTAAATCCATTTGTACTGATGCAGGTGAGGTGAGGAGGACTGGTCAGTGTGAAATTTCATCCCAAAGGTGTTCAATAGGGTTTATAGCAGGAGATCTTCCACATCTTCCACCCCATGGAAAGCAGATCTTGATGGAGCTGCTCTGTGCACAGGGACATTGTCATGCTGGAACAGGTTTGGATCTCCTAGATCTCTGACCATCATATTAAAGGAGGTGAAAAAGCTGTAGTTGTTATCCCCATAAGGTTCCAACTTGAAATGTCGTTGGTTAAAGCTGCAGGTTCTTCGGCTCTGGCAACACGTGATGTGACGGCTGAGATCTGATTGGAGAACAGATACTCGGAGCAGCTCGACTTAAAACGTAAGTCAGTGATTCTGATTACTTTAGGTCAGCAGAGAATGCTTGTATGTGTGTGTGTGTGTGTGTGTGTGTGTGTGTGTGTGTGTGTGTGTTGTGTGTGTGTGTGTTTGTGTGTGTGTGAGATAGTCATGACCCAAAGCTCACCCACCCAGCTGACTTTCTATAGGTCAAAGGTCAACAGGCAGCTCTCACCTGTCTGCTTCTATGCAATAGTGAAAACCAGACACTTTCGCTCTTGTGTGTGTGTGTGTGTGTGTGTGTGTGTGTGTGTGTGTGTGTGTGGTTGCTATTCGACACCAACCTGCTGTCCGCTGTCAAAGGAAGGATTTTATTGCTTTTGCATCTGTGTGTACACGCATAGGTGTGTGTGTGTGTGTGTGTGTGTGTGTGTGTGTGTGTGTGTGTGTGTGTGTGTGTGTGTGGGTAGGTGGTGGAGGCTTAACCTGTGATGTCACAACACTGTTGACAAACACACACACACACACACACACACACACACACACACACACACACACACACTCTGACTTTCATTAACACATAATTAGCCTGTCTGTTGTGTGTGTGTGTGTGTGTGTGTGTGTGTGTGTGTGTGTGTGTGTGTGTGTAAGAGAGAGAATCCAGCAGCACTAGTGTAAACCTAATAATGGTGTCCTTTACAAACACACACACACACACACACACACACACACACACATAAGTGTATGGGGGTTGGGGGTGGGGGTTTGTGTGTAGTGGTGGAGGCTTAACCTGTTACGTCACAACACTGCTGACGAACACACACACACACATTAGGACTTTCATTACCACATAATTAACCTGTCTGGTGTGTGTGTGTGTGTGTGTGTGTGTGTGTGTGTGTGTGTGTAAGAGAGAGTCCAGTAGCTCTAGTCTAAGCCTACTAATGGTGTCCTTTACCAATACACACACACACACACACACACACAGGTTGTTTTGTGTTTTATTCCTCTTACACCACAAAGGTCATGTGATCACGGCACAGAGAGTCTGCAAGCGTTATTACTGTAATCTGTGCGCATGTGTGTTTACCTGCCATTGCATAATCGCACAATGATGAGTCAGCACAGAGCCTGGGCTTTACATACACACACACACACACACACACACACACACACACACACACACACACACACACACACATGCAGTGTTATTTGCATAACTGTTTGCATTTTTAATGTCATAAATAATTTGTATAGAATGAGAGATTGTCTCAGACATGTTGCTGTCTGGATTAGGCTAACACACACACACACACACACACACACACACACACACACACACACACACACACACACACACACACTTGTGTAAGCTGGGGAGTGTGTGGCTGATCCCAGCTTCCAGTAATTATTATTGTTTATAAACCATGAACTTTTAGTCATTGAGGCGGAACCCCTCTATGTGTGTGTGTGTGTGTGTGTGTGTGTGTGTGTGTGTGTGTGTGTGTGTGTGTGTGTGTTGGTTTATGTGTGTAATAATCTGAAGCCCAACTTCCACTCACTGACAGTTTTTTCACGTTTATTTATTGATGCTAGCTGTAACACTGTGTAAACGCGAGCTAACAGACGATTGGCTAACTTCATTTTGATTAACAGGAGGAATTTACTATGTCGGATCGTGAGTGTTCATTGCGGTTCATGCGTTTGTTGTTATTTGGATGACTGTTTACAGGAGCAAACAAACAAACAAATAAACAAGTAAATAAAAAAGTCCAGAATTGTTGTTAATAAATCAATCAAATATCTATTAATAAACAAATAATTTCAAAGAATAAATTAAAGGAGTTTGTGTAGAGTGGAGCCGGATGCATTGTAATGAAGTACAGGATTGTTATAAATAAATAAAATTAGTAAATTAAATCAAAAAACTTTTTTTCCTTTGTCTTCTTCTTTGAAGTATTTAATTATTCATTATTGAGCCACATTTATGTTTATATAATATATATTTTAGTAAATATGTAAATTAATAAATACATTTATTAATTAATTGTATGTTTGTTGTTATTCTTTTTTTTGTTTTTGTTTTTTTAGCTACGCTGTTCATTATTTGTGGAATTGTATAGTGATTTATTATTTTAAACTGTGGTTGGTAATTGATGTGTTTTTATTGTTTGTAAAGTGTCCTTGAGTGTCAATGAAGGCACCCATAAATAAAATGTATTATTATGATTATGATTATTATTATTATTATTATTATTATTATTATTATTATTATTATTATTATTATTATTTATTAATTTAAAAGAAAAAAAAATCTGTTTAAAAAATGAAACTAAGGGAAAGTGGAGCTGGTTGCAGTGTCATGAAGTCCAGGATTATTATACCAAAGATTTACATACATTTGCATAATTTTCCCATTCTGCAGAGAGATAGAGATAAAAAGCGGTAAAGAGAATGATAAAAAGAGAAAGAGAGAAAGTAGGGAGGGTCGGGGCACTTACTCTACAGTGAGAGTAATTAGTGTATGAACTCACACGTATTCAATTAATTTTCAAAGTAAATATAACACACACACACACACACACACACACACACACACACACACACATGCACACACACACACACTCACACACATGCTCAAAGGAGTCACCTGGTCTAGACTCCTAACACAGCAGAAGACAACAATTACAATGACATCACATTTGGTCTGTAGCCTAATGTGTGTAAGTGTGTGTGTGTGTGTGTGTGTGTGTGTGTGTGTGTGTGTGTGTGTGTTTACACAAGTGTGGTCTTTCTATTGCTTTTTTGGTTTCTGTGTGTGGAAAGTTCACCATGGGCCACCACAAATTGTTCTGTTACACACAAATACACAGTGTTTATGTGGTGTGTGTGTGTGTGTGTGTGTGTGTGTGTGTGTGTGTGTGTGTGTGTGTAGGGATGCAGCAGAACGTTTGTGTGATGTCATCACTGGGGAGGGCAGGTGTGTAATTGGAGAGAGAGAAAGTGGGGATAAAGAAAGATAGAGGTTAGATGGAGAAGATGTAATTCGAGAAGAGACAAGAAAAGAGAGAGAGAGAGAGAGAGAGAGAGAGAGAGAGAGAGAGAGAGAAAGAAACAGCAAAAAAAGAACAAAGATTCATGACAGAGAGAAAATCACTCACAGAAAGAAGGATTTGGGGAAAAGAAGAAAAAATATTACACTGATTGAGAAGGAAAAAATTAGATAGATAGAAAAAAATACAATGAAATAAAATAAAAAATTAAGCAGAACGTAATATCCCTAAAACAACAGGGAAGGTTTGTTTGTAATATTTTTTTCTGTTTGGTAATGTTTTTTCATTTATTATATATAATAAGAAATAAAAGAACAATAAATATTTTTATTTAGGTTTTTTGTATAATAATTGCAATAAAACTAAATATCATAATAATATAATATTAAAATACAACAAAATTCAGCAAAAAATTGGAAATTCTTAAAAGCTATAATGGAAAAACAAACAAACAAATAAAAAATTTTGGATATAAAAGTCTACACATGATTATAATTTTTTTTTCATTATTTAACAACAATAACAACATAAATGTTAGATTTGTTTTCTTTAATCTGATCTTCAAACAAACAGAAATCCAGAGAAAAAAGATATATTTAATAATTGTGAATATATTCTGATTGTATAAGTCTTCACCGCCTCACAACAAATATTTTGTGGATAAATCTCTATTAACTTTACAGCTAGACGTTGGAATTCCCACTCTTCTTTGCAAAATAGTTAAAGTTCCTTCAGATTATAAAGAGATCTCATGTGTAAAGCTCTTTTTAAATTATTCTATAGGTTTTTTGATAAGTGAAATTTCTCTTTAACGTCAAGTTTTTGAAAGAGGACAGAAGTGCCATATTTTGTGGCAAAATATCTTGGTACTTGGAGCGTTTCTTTTTTTTTGCCGCTGGCCACATTGAAAAGAAGCAGCCCCAAAGCATAATGCTACCCCCACCATGCTTCCTAGAATACTGTAATGTATTGGTTTTGCAAGAAATAACCAGATAATTATTATAATTACCACTAGGATGACCAGATAATGACCAGTCTTTACAGACATCTTCAACATCTCCCTAAGCAGCAACATTGTTCCTACGTGCCTCAAGACGACGATCATCGTCCCTGTGCCGAAGAAGTCTACTGTCTCCTGCCTCAGTGTCTATTGTCCCATCACGCTCACACCTATCATGATAAAGAGCTTGGAGAGGCTCATCATGAGGCACATCAAGACACAGCTTTCACCCTCACTGGGCCCCATGCGTGCCGTCTCCACAACCCTTTTTAGCTCAGCATTTAACACAATCATCCCTCAGCACTTGATTGAGAAGCTGAGCCTACTGGGCCTGAATACCTCCCTCTGCAACTGGATCCTGGACTTCCTGACTGGGAGACCTCAGTCAGTCCGGATCGGGATCAGCACCACCACACTGAGCACTGGGGACCCTCAGGGCTGTGTGCTCAGCCCACTGCTGTTCACTTTGCTGACTCACAAATGTGTAGCAATGCACAGCTCAAACCACATCATCAAGTTAGCCGATGACGTGACCGTGGTGGGTCTCATCAGCAAGAACGATGAGTCAGCATACAGAAAGGAGATGGAACAATTAACAGCCTGGTGTGGAAACAACAACCTGTCTCTGAACGTCGACAAAACCAAAGAGATGGTTGTGGACTTCAGGAGAGCACAAAGCGGCCATTCTTCCTCAGTGGAGATCGTCAAGAGCACCAAATTCCTTGGTGTTCACTT
>NC_060899.1:1350000-1352500 GCF_014805685.1 Silurus meridionalis | reverse complement strand
GGAGTAAGAGCAGGAACACTGGAGGCGTTTAAACTGTTCTATCATGGTGTGGATGGAAAGAGAAATGGTGTAGGGGGGATTCTGAAGGAAGAGTACAGTAAGTGTGTAGTGGAGGTGAAGAGAGTTTCTGATAGGGTGATGATCGTGAAGCTGGAAGTTGAAGGGATGATGATAAATGTCATCAGTGCCTATGCTCCACAAGTTGGCTGTGAGATGGAGGAGAAGGAAAAATTCTGGAGTGAGTTAGATGAAGTGGTAGAAGGTGAACGTAGGAATGAAAGATTGGTGATTGGGGCAGACTTTAATGGGCATGTAGGTAAAGGGAACAGAGGTGATGAGGAGGTGATGGTAGGTATGGCTTTGAGGAGAGGAATGTGGAAGGGCAGATGGTGGTAGATTTTGCTAAAAGGATGAAAATGGCATTGGTGAACACGTATTTTAAGAAGAAGGAGGATCATAGGGTGACGTATAAGAGTGGAGGAAGGTGCACACAGTTGGACTATGTTCTATGTAGGCGATGCAACCTGAAGGAGATTGGAGACTGTACGGTGTTGGCAGGGGACAGTGTAGCTAGACAGCATCGGATGGTGGTCTGTAGGATGGTTTTGGAGGTAAAGAAGAAGAAGAGGATGAGAGTGAGGACTGAAAGAAGAATAAGATGGTGGAAACTAAAGGAGGAAGACTGTAGTGTGAGGTTCAGGGAAGAGGTCAGACAGGATCTCGGTGGTGGTGAAGAGGTGCTGGATGATTGGGGAGCTACTGCAGGAGTGATGAGGGAGACAGATTGAAAGGTACTTGGTGTAACATCTGGAAATAGAAAGAATAACAGAGACGTGGTGGTGGAATGAGGAAGTGCAGGAGAGTATAAGGGGAAAGAGGTTGAAGAAACAATTGGGATCGACAGGGTGATGAGAAAAGTAGGCAGGAGAACAAGGAGATGCAGCAGCAGGTGAAAAGGGATGGGGTGAAAGCAGAGGAAAAGGCATATGAGGAGCTGTAGGAGAAGTTGGACACTGAGGAAGGAGAAAAGGATTTGTAGCGATTGGCCAGGCAAAGGAACCGAGCTGGGAAGGATGGAGATGGAAATGTGTTGACCAGTGAGGAGAGTGTGTTGAGAAGATGGAGAGAGTATTTTGAGCAGCTGATGAAGGAGGAAAATGAGGATCAGTTCTGAGCCCTTTCCTGTTTGCAGTGGTGATGGACAGGTTGAAGGACGAGGTCAGACAGGAGTCTCTGTGGACTATGATGTTTGTGGATGATATTGTGATTTGTGGTGAGAGTAGGGAGCAGGTGGAGAAGATCCTGGACAGGTGGAGGTACCCGCTGGAGAGAAGGGGAATGAAAGTCAGTAGGAGTAACACAGAGTACATGTGTGTGAATGAGAGGGAGGGCAGTGGAGGGGTGCGGTTGCAGGGAGAAGAGGTGGAGAAGGTGGAGGAGTTCAGGTACCTGGGGTAAACAGTGTAAAGTAATGGAGAGTGTGTTAGAGAAGTGAAGAAAAGAGTGCAGGCAGGGTGGAGTGGGTGGAGAAGAGTGAGAGCAGGAGTGATTTGTGATAGAAGAGTATCTGTGAGAGTGAAAGGGAAAGTTTATAGGACTGTGGTGAGACCTGAGATGTTGTATGGATTAGAGACAGTGACATTGAGTAAAAGACAGGAGGTGGAGCTGGAGGTAGCAGAGCTGAAGATGTTGAGATGTTCGTTGGGAGTGACGAGGATTGACAGGATTAGAAATGAGTTTATTAGAGGGACAGCGCATGTAGGACGTTTTGGAGACAAGGTAAGGGAGGTGAGATTGAGATGGTTCGAACATGTGCAGAGGAGGGACATGGGGTATATCAGTAGGAGAATGCTGAGGATGGAGACACCAGGAAGGAGAAAAAGAGGAAGGCCAAGGAGGAGGTTTATGGATGTGGTGAGGGAAGACATGCAGGTAGTTGGTTTGAAAGATTCAGATGTAGAGGACAGGGGGGTATGGAGACGGATAATCCGCTGTGGCGACCACTAATGGGAGAAGCCGAAAGAAGCAGAAGAAGAAGAAGAAGAAGAAGAAGAAGAAGAAGAAGAAGAAGAGGTCATAGCGTTTCTCATGCCCAGTCTGGGGCTTTTAATGCCCATCCTGAGCATAATGGGCTTATGCACTTTCTCTTTCTCTCTTTGTCTTGATCAAGTTATAAAGTTTGGAAGAAATTAAAGAATAAAAACATTTCCATAAAACACTGAAAATGGCATCTATAAAACTGTGAACTCGGCAGTTAAAGGCACATCATAAAACTGTGATAAAATATTTCAGGGGTTAATTTTTGCAGACAACTCAAAGTGTTTCAGCTTTCCTTTCCATTCTTTTATCCTCAGTGTTACATGTGTGGGATTTGTTCAGCTTAAACATCTTTGTGTTGATGTTCGAATAATCCGTTTTGGCAGATGTGAACAGATGTGACACACTCTGGGGTTTGAGTCCACTTCAGATTCCAGACAATAAAAATTGAGCTTGGGGTAAA
>NC_060899.1:1340000-1345000 GCF_014805685.1 Silurus meridionalis | reverse complement strand
TAAAGAGGGTGTGGCCTCTGTGTTCTACCTGTGGATCTCATTAAAGGGGCCTGGCCTCAATAATCTGGCTGAGAATCTCATTAAAGGGGGTGTGGCCTCCATCATTTACCTGTGAATCTCATTAAAGGGGCATGGCCTCAATCATCTACCTGTGAATTTTATTAAAGAGGGTGTGGCCTCTGTGCTTTACCTGTGAATCTTATTAATGGGGCATGGCCTCTGCCATCTCCCTGAAAATTCTATTGGGGGTGCGGCCTCTGTTGTCCACCTGTGGATATCAGAGAAGAGGGTGTGGCTTCTTGTACAACTGGAGAACATAGTGAAGGAGGCGTGGCCTCTGTGATCTTTTTGTCAATATTAGAAAAGGAGGTGTGGCCTTTGGGTTATTTTTGTCAGTCTTAGTAAAGGAGGCATGGCCTCTGGGATCTTTTTGTCGGTCTTAGTAAAGGAGGCGTGGCCTCTGTGATCTTTCTGACAATCTAAGTAAAAGAGGCATGGCCTCTGTGATCTTTCTGTCAAGCTTAGTGAAAGAGGAGTGGCTTCTGTGCCCATCATTTTCAAGGAGTTGAAATCAGAAGCTATAAAATGGTAAATGGCAGAAGCGGAAACAAAAAACAGGATGAAGTGGAGAAGAAAAAGAGATGGATAAAAATAGGATGAAAGAAAATGAGAGATAAACATCATTAGAGAACAGAGAGAGAGAGAGAGAGAGAGAGAGAGAGAGAGAGAGAAAGAGAGACGTGAGGCCTGGAGCTCTGCTGTCCATGTGGAAGTTCCTCTCGCCGCTTCATGTCTCCAAACCGCTCGCAGAT
Source organism: Silurus meridionalis (assembly GCF_014805685.1). Taxonomy (NCBI): domain Eukaryota; kingdom Metazoa; phylum Chordata; class Actinopteri; order Siluriformes; family Siluridae; genus Silurus; species Silurus meridionalis. Next base: position 1,344,188 of record NC_060899.1, on the reverse strand, counting down.
GTTGGCAGGGAGAGCAACTGTGGCAACTCTGAATAAGGAAATCTAAAAACAGCTCCAAAATAAAATGCAGAACCGGAGAGACACACACACACACACACACACACACACACACACACAAACACACATCCGTCTCACAGCTGCAGTCCATCCATCAGACCCAGTTTTCCTATGCAGCTATTTGATTGAGGAGAATAAAATGGTGGTTCATCATAAACCCTGACAAATAGTGTGTGCGTGTGTGTGTGTTTGTGTTTGTGTCATGTTCGAATTCCCAAACTTTCTGTAAGTGTATGCAGGGTTCACACAGTAGATTGTGTTGAGGGAGTGAACAAACATTCTATACAACAAGCACATGAATAAACAACATGCTAATATTATACACAACAACATGCTAATATAACACACAACATGCTAATATAACACACAACATGCTAATATAACACACAACATGCTAATATAACACACAACATGCGGATCAAATATGCGGATCACGAATCAGAATTTCATACCGGATCAGTCGAGGCCCGGGTTACCAACAACCACCACAGGTATCATTAACAACAGGGTAAATTGTGTTACTGTTGGCTGAAGGAGGAGAAGGAGAGGAGGAAGACGTCTACAGAGACAGCAGGGAAAGGAGAAGTGGAGGAGAGTGGAGGTTCAGGTTGATACTTTAAATGTTGGTACTATGACTGGTAAAGGGAGAGAGGGAGCTGATATGATGGAGAGGAGAAAGGTAGAGATGTTGTGTGTTCAGGAGACCAAGTGGAAAGGGAGTAAGAGCAGGAACATTGGAGGTGTTTAAACTGTTCTATCATGGTGTGGATGGAAAGAGAAATGGTGTAGGGGGGATTCTGAAGGAAGAGTACAGTAAGAGTGTAGTGGAGGTGAAGAGAGTTTCTGATGAACGTGGAGCTGGAATTTGAAGGGGTGATGATAAATGTCATCAGTGCTTATGCTCCACAAGTGGGTTGTGAGATGGAGGAGAAGGAAAAATGCTGGAGTGAGTTGGATGAAGTGGTAGAAGGTGAACCTAGGAATGAAAGATTGGTGATTGGGGCAGATTTCAATGGTAAATTGCAAGTTAATTTGTTAATTATTTTAATTTTTTATTGTGAATTTGATTAATTTCTGATGTTAGGGGTTAAAATTTGTAAAATAATTTTAATTTCAAAACCTTTAAAAAAAATAGTGTATATGTGCGTGTGGAACGCATCGAGTGAATTTCCTTTATTTCTTATGGGAAAAATTATTTTAGGATAAGAGCGATTTAGGTTGCGAGCTCACTTCCAGAATGAATTACACTCGTAACCCGAGGTACTACTCTAGTTGGTTTGAAAGATGCAGAGGACAGAGTAGTGTGGAGACGGATGATCCACTGTGGTGACCCCTAATGGGAGCAGCTGAAAGATGAAGGTGTGGTGTGTGTCTGTGTGTGTGTGTGTGTGTGTGTGTCTGTAATAAAACTCTTTCCCTGTTTAGTTAACAAACTTTATTTATAAATGGCTCAGTCAGTAATTCACTTTCCAAAACATAACTAAAGCTATTAGCATGACTAATGCTAGCATCCTATGAGGCTCATCAAAGAGCAGCACTTCCTGTTTAGCCCTCAATTCATTAAATCCTTCAGTGTTAGGTGCTTAGCTCAGAATTCAAAACTGATCAACTATCAAGCTAACAATGCTAACAGGCTAAAGTGTGATGAAATAATAAGCTCTTAATCTTAATTCTCTTTATCTTTATTCGGCACTAAGTAGAACTAAAACAACACCGTGACTTAGGTAGCTGCTTACAACTCTCCCTATAAGTATATTGATTTAATTTGTTGCTACGGAAACATTTGTGTCGTACATTATTGGGAAATTAAACATGAAAACAAATGCACTGATTTAATTGTAGCGATACTGTCAACTTTAAGCCACGCCCCCTGCCTGAGGTCGGCTGGGTATAGAAATAAAGATGGCTACGTCATCTCAGGAGCTTTGATCTGAAAGCAGAGAGCTGTGATTTAAGATCTGGGAGCTGAGATTTGAGATCTGAGATTTAGACCTGAGAGCTGAGATCTGAGATCTCATAGCTGAGTGTGGCTATATTTTTAATGAGGAAGCAGACGATATAGCGCCAGAGGATCGATACCAATTTAAAGGCTGATTAAACAAGAGCAGCGGTGAGTCTAATTGATTTTTTTTCCCTGTCGATGTTCATGTTCTATAAACCGCTAAGGCACTAAAAAGGCAGGAATTCTGGAACATTCTTTGCTTTTCAGGATGTTTGAAAGGGTTTCCTATAGGTGCAATAGACATTGTGCAGTTTGTTAATGCTAGCTAATGTTAGATAAAAATGACAGATTTTAGGATGAACACCAACTTAACGTATTACTCTTCCTGATAACAATTACTGTGTGATAACATCACTCTAGAACATTCTAGTATAGTATAGTATAGTGTCATAGTATAGTGTCATTTAGTGTAGTATAGTATAGTATAGTGTCATATAGTATAGTATAATATAGTATAGTATAGTGTCATATAGTATAGTATAGTATAGTATAGTGTCATATAGTATAGTATAGTGTAATATGGTATAGTATAGTATGGTATAGTATAGTGTCATATAGTATAGTATAGTATAGTATTAGTGTCATATAGTATAGTAAAATATGGTATAGTATAGTAAAGTATGATATTGTACAAAACAGTATATATAATTTTGTACAGCTTGCTAAAGTATAGTATAGTTAAAGCATAGTATAGACCTTAAGTCATACTTTAGTAGGATAGAGAATAATACACAATAGTATAATATGATATAGTGTAGTGCAGTGTAGTTTTTATATAGTATAGTACTTGAGTATAGTAAGATAGTGTATAGTGTAGTACAGTATGATTGAGAGCAGCATAGTATAGTATACTATAGTATAAAAGAGTAGAGTATGAAAAAGTATAGTATAGTACCTTTGGCAAATTATTATATAGTATAATATGATATAAAAGTATAAAATAGTGTAGTATATTACAGTGAGTATAGTATGATAGAGCATACTGTATGTACAGTATGATTAACAGTATAGCATAGTGTAATAAATTATAATATGAAATATGATAGAGTATAGTTTAGTATAGTGTAGTAAGATATCGTATAGTGAGAGTATATTATAGAACCTTTAGCATAGTATGATGGAGATTAGTCAAAAACATACATTAGTATAGTGTTGTATAGTATAGTATGATAGAGTAAAAAACAGTCTGATTAAGTATAGAATAGTAAAGTACAGTGATATTATAGTACATTGAGCATAGTATGATAGATTATAGTATAGTATGATAGAGAATAGTGTAGTATAGTGATAGCATAGTATAGTACATTGAGTATAGTATAGTGAAGTATAGTGATAGATTAGTATAATATCTTGAGTATAGTACAGTAGAGTATGTTGTAGTATAGTAATTGTATATTATAATACCGTGAGTATAATATGGTCGATTATAGTGTAGTTTGGTAGAGTATTGTGATAGTAAAGTGATAGAATAGTACATTGAGTGTAGTATGGTAGAGTATAGTGTTGTATCGTGATAGTATTGTACCTTGAATGTAGTATAGTAGAGTATAGTGTAGTGTAGTGATAGTATTGTACCTTGAGTGTAGTATGGTAGAGTATAGTGTAGTATTGTGATAGTATTGTACCTTGAATGTAGTATAGTAGAGTATAGTGTAGTGTAGTATCGTGATAGTATTGTACCTTGAATGTAGTATAGTATAGTGTAGTGTAGTATCGTGATAGTATTGTACATTGAATGTAGTATAGTAGAGTATAGTGTAGTATAGTGATAGTATTGTACTATAAATGATATAGTATGGTAGAGTGTAGTATTAAATAGAATAGTACCTCAAGCGACATCCAAATGCAGACGTGCACATTAACACACACACATGCGCACACGCGCACACACACACACACACACACACACACACACACACACACACAGTTGTATTACACAGGGTGTTGATAGCTTGTATTGACGCAGTGGTTTTTCACATCTCCAGTGTGACACAGCTTGACCTTTGACTTAAGAGTCATCAACACTAAGTCCTTACATTTGTACACACACACACACACACACACACACACACACACACACACACACACACACACACACACACAGGAGAGATCTGACAGTAATATAAAAA
>NC_060899.1:1317500-1332500 GCF_014805685.1 Silurus meridionalis | reverse complement strand
ACCATGCTCTTATTCCATATGATCTGACGACTTCTGTTAATTTATTCATCAAAAAATAAAACCATTAACTATAACGATAATGCATCTGGCCAGCAGAACCAGAATCTCAGAAAACAGAGAAAGGAAACAAAAAATTAAACAACAATACAAATAATAACCCGGATATAAACACGTTTTCATTTCGAGATTTTTGCAAAAGAGAAAAACCTGAATCCCTTTTTTTTTAACTGACCGGCAGAAAAAAATTACAGGAAAATATTAAACAAGGATATGATCGCTCAAACTCGGTACAGGAAAAAAAAAAAATAACAATAATAAAAAAGAAAAAAAAAGAAAAGCCCTGATTTTAGTAAATAATAGTTAGAATTATAATTGCTTTGATTTTTCTTTTTTTTTTTTTTCGTTCTTTTCAAATCTGGAAATTTTCTGCTCATTAAACGGACAGAAAGAGAAGTCTAATTATTTATAATAAAAAACAGCAAAAAAAAAAAAAGCAAAACGATGAGACTTTGTAGATATTTCTCGAGATTATATAACAGGCATGAGATTATGCAACGTGACAAAAAAAATGCATTTCCTGCTACGACGTGGAAAAAGGAAACACGAGCAGCTCTGGCGCGTTAGAGCGCTTCACTCCGATGTCTACAGAGCGGGAAACTGCTCCTCAAGGAATTTCATCCTGTGTGTGTGTGTGTGTGTGTGTGAAAAACGTGCATTAGGTTGTCTGTATTTTAGCGTGCGACCTTGCGACGCAAAATGCAAAGAGTATCGAGTCGAACAAAGAGTGTATCTTTGTTATGTCTCCCTTAAGGGCGGTCTGCAAAAAAAAAAAATCAAAAAGAAGAAATTGCACTAAATATACAAACTCGGCTGAATTTTAATTGATGCAACTGCAAAAAAAAGCTCCAAAACTTTTTTTTTTAAAAATGAATGTAAAAGATCCCGAAAGCTTTGCTCGTTCTTTTTTAAGACTTGCATTTTTTTTTTTTTTTTTGCCGTTGCATGTATTTACAAAGCCGAACGAACGGCATCGTTAACCGGTGATGATGTGGCGACCGGTTCATGTCTAAAATTCCCATAAAAAATCATCGATGGGAAAAAAGGAATCAATCCTAAAAAAGAAAAAAAGAAAAAGAAAAAAGAAAAAAAGATCGACAACATGCTATAGATACACGAACAAGAAAAAAAATAAAGGAGGAAGTACAAAATAGAAATTATTACCGTACATGTCCAGCATGCAGGATTAATATTTTAATGCAGTATATTTCTCGTTTTTTTTTTCTTTCTTTCTTTCTTTCTTTTATTTAACCAAGCAGGCAATAAACCGATGAGATGTTGCATAAAAGTTTTGCATACTGACTTGTTCTCAAAAAATTGACAGTAAAGAGAAGTCCAAAGAAAACAACAAGGTCCGAAGGTCCTCTTTCTCTCTCTCGCTCTCTTTCTCTCCCCTTCTTTCTCTTTATCTCGCTCTCTTTCTCTCTCTGTATATCTTCTTAGCATCGGTATTGATTCTTGTTTTCTCGTTCTGTCGAGTGCGTGTCAACGCTCTACAAAGAAATAAATCACGACTCCTGATCGTGATGAGATTCGGGTTTTTTTCACCATCAGAAAAAATCATAACGTGTGTGTGTGTGTTTCAGTTTCTCTAAAAGCAACTAAAGAATCCAAACAAACCAATAAAAACGTTGCATTGTACTCGCATGAATCTGAACCAAAAACACACCAAAAAAAAGAGAAGAAGAAAAAAAAACCTCCACCTGGAATTTTTGATTTAAAACGATTAAAAGAATTTGCCGGGATGGTGATGATTAGAGTCGTTTATTAATATGGATATTATTATTATTGATATCATTAATGTGGGTTATTTCGGGTCTAGTATGAAGGCTACAGCTGCTGTTGTAGGTGATTAGTATTATAATCATCGTGGTATAACGTGGATTAGTATCGAAGTCTCTTCGGCACAGGGAGAGGACCGAGACAGAACCCGAGAAGGAACTCACATGAAGAACTCTGGGGAAGACGGGTTGTCGCTGGTGGAACCCGCCTCGCGGAACCCGCCCGCTCCGGCGCTCGGACCCGTGGCGGCCGACGCCAGCTTCTCGCACTTGAGTTTGTAGGCGTCCCGTTCTCGCGCCAGGCGTCCGATCTCCTGCTTGAGCTGCTCCACCTGGTTGAGGAGCTGCGTCTTCTCGCTCTCGAGGACGTGCTTCTGCTGGACACGCTTGTAGCGACAGGACTGTGCGTAGCCGCGGTTCTTGAGCGTGCGCCTCTTCTGCTTCAGGCGTACCACCTCGTCCTTGGAGAAGCCGCGCAGGTGGCGGTTGAGCTCGCGGACCGACATGGAGACCAGCTGATCGTCGGAGAAGCGGTCGTCCACGCCCAGGATGCTCAGGGCGCTGGCGCTCCCGGCGCTGTGATGCTGCTGCTGTGCATGGTGGTGATGGTGGTGGTGAGCTTGATGGCTGTGATGGTTGGCGTGCTGGGCATGATGGCGGTGGTGATGGAGCTGAGGAGAGGTCGGAGACGGGCTATCCGGGTCTTGGCTGTGGTGCTGATGAGGAAGTTGCTGCTGCGTGTGAGGGTTCAGGTCATCCGCGTGTTGTTGGAGCGTGGCGTACGCGTGAGGATGGTGCTGCGCGTGAGGATGATGGTGATGATGCATTCGGTAACCCTCGAAACCACCTCCTTGCTGTAACTGCTGCTGCTGCTGCTGCACGTGCGGCGGCGGGGCATGCCCGATCAGGGCCTCGACTGCGTCTTCGGGTGTCAAGCCGAGCGCGTGAGGGTCGACGTGCTGCGGATAGCCGCCACCGGGCATCCAGTAGAGTTCCTCCAGGTTGCTCTTGTGCTCCTCCGTTGGGCTGAAGCTGGGCGACGAGGGCACCGAGCTGCACGGAGTGCTCAGCGGAGTCGACGACACCGAGCCCTGGGGCTGCTGCACGCGCGAGGGGCACGCGCGCGCGCCGCCGCCGTTCACCGCTCCGTGCAGCGCCTCCTTCTTCACGTCGAACTTGAGAAGGTCGAAGTCGTTCACGTAGTCCACCAGCGCGAGCGGGCTTGTGGGCAGCACCTCGGCGCTCATCGCGTCTCCGCGGCTGTGTGCGTGCGCGCGCGAGTGTGTGTGTGTCAAAAAGAATAAACGCACCTCCGCTGCTGCTTGTCCTTCTCGCTGCTCTTTTTCTTCTTTTCTTTCTTTGCGTTTGTCAAATCGCATGCAACAGTCTCAGTAGGTCCTTCACTTCTTTTTTACCAAGTGTCAAAAAAAAAACAACTTTTTTGTTGATTTTTAATGCATGCGCATTAACAAGACGCCGCGAGACGCATAGTTTCCCCACTTTCTTTCTGCGTTTAGAGTCTTGCTGCTTAAAAAAATGCACAGACAGAGAGAAAGAGAGGTAGAGGGGAAAAAAGTCAGTGCACGAATCTCCTTTCGCGAAGTTGAACTTGAATCATAAATAAAAGAAAATAAAGGGCTCCAGTCCCTCCGGTGTGGCAGCAAATCCGGGGAGGAAAATATCAACAAAAATAATAATAAAGAAGAAAATAAAGATTATTAATATATATTAAAAAAAAGAAAAGAAAGAAAAGCAGTTCTTCTTGTGCTCCAGCTCTGCACCGCAGAGAGACAGAGGGAGAACTCGGCGGTCGCGCGCCTGCTCCTCCTCCGCGTGCCCGCTTATGAGCTGGACTCGGCTTGCGCGCTCCTCCTCCTCCGGCGGGTTTGTCGCGTGCGCTCGTGTGTGTGTGTGCGCGTGCGCGCGCGTTATTTGAAACGGTTCTCTATGTATATATCTCTCTCTCTCTCTCGCTTGCGCGCGCTCCCGTTCCTGTTTCTCCTCCTCCTCCCGGGATCAGTGATCGCTCGTGCGCGGAACTCTTGTTCGGCCCGAAAGCTGGCTTCGGTTTTTATACTCACGGCGACTTTTGACGTCACCGAGTAGGGGGGCGTTCCCCGAGAGCTGTCTTTAGGCCTATCGGAGACGCAACACGACGCCTTGATTTACATAGCCACTCCCACTCCCCCTCCTCCTTTTCTTTCTCTCTCTTTCTCTCTCTCCACAACTTTAACGGGACGGGGTATTCTAGTTTGTAACGTCGTGAAAACGGTTTCTAGAAACACCCCGTTATTAGATAATAAAACAATAACATTTAATTATTATATTATGAATATTGATTCAGCAAAAAAAACCCGAAATAAAGAAATGATTTGTTACTTTCACACTCGCATCTTTTCATCCGTGAAGGAAAACAAGAGAAAAAGAAAGAAAGAAATAATTATTTATTTATTTGATAAATTAATAATGGGTGCGCACGTACGAGCACGTGCGCGCGCATGCACACACGCACAGACGCACGCATGCACACACACACACACACACACACACGCACGTCCAAGATTCATGTTCTGTACATATAAAGTCACCTGAATGTTTCTCTGATTCACTGACGAACCTGCGCGTGCAATTATAATCATCATATTTAATATATGTATTATTTTTTTTATTAATAATAATAATAATAATAGTTTTAGTAGTAGTAGTAGTAGTCTTATTTGCCTGCCTGTGCAAAATCTCTATAAGCTCGCTTTCGTGAGGATGGCACGATGTCTAAGTGTGTGTGTGTGTGTGTGTGTGTGAGTGCGTGCGTGCGTGCGCGCGCGGCTTGTTTATTTGTCAAGCTTTAAAGAGGTCTGAAAAAAGGCGAAAACACACCACACTCTGCCCCCATGTGGACACATTTGGCCTCCCTTTCTCTATCTTCATCTATCTCTTTCTCTCTCATCCCTTGCTTTCTTTCTTTCTTTCTTTCTTTCTTTCTTTCTTTCTTTCTTTCTTTCTTTCTTTCTCGTTTATATGTATATGAGTTATAAGTTATATTTCATTTCCATTCTATTTATGACTGTACACAAAAAAGGGAAAAAACGATAGCGTCATAATTGTAATCCACTGAATATATTAAACATGTAATAACGAGGTAATACACGTGGTACGTGATGTGATATAAGATGGTTATATACAGTAGAGTGTTGTAGTAATAACGCTGCAATGGCGCAGTAATAAGCTCAGCAGTAAAAGATAAATGCAGTAACGAATGCGATTATAACAGCAATAGTACATGCAGAGTGACGCAGTAACGAAAGCGATAATAATAATGCCGCGATGCATGCACGAGTGACACGGTGTGATAATTAGACAGTTATGTGGAGTACAGTGACGTAGTAATAATGCGATGACGGTGCAATAAAAACACAGAAGTGATGTCGCAATAACGCAATAATAAGGGCACTTAATTTGTAGGTTTAATGCAATAACTATAGAATTAAACGCAGTAGTAATGGGTAACGAAGCAAATGATTTTATAGTAATAAATGCAGGAGTGCTGCAGCAATTAATGCAATATTAATAATGCAGTAATAAATGCAGGGGTGCTGCAGCAATAAATGTGATAGTAGTAATGCAGTAATAAATGCAGGGGTGCTGCAGCAATAAATGCGTTAGTAATAATGCAGTAATAAATGCAATAGTAAATACGTGGTAAGAAATACAGACTGCTGCAGTAATGCAATAGTAATAACACGGTAGTAAATGCAGGAGTGCTGCATTAGTAGTAATAACACAGTAATAAATGCTGGAATGAGGTAGTAATGTGTAATAATGTGTGTAATAAATACAGAATAACAATAATAATAAATGCAATAGTAACATTGCACTATTGAACATATGAGTTCTGCAGTATAAATGCAATAGAAAAAGCACAGTAATAAGCGCATGTACTGCGTTTGTGAGTGTCCCAGGAATATTGCAGTGATAAACACAGGCATGATGGTTACAGTCATGCAGGAGTAATGCAGTACTGATTGGAGCTGCAATAAAAGCAGTCATAAATGAAATAATTGCTGTAATAATAAATGCGATAACAGTAACACAGTGAGAGATGCAATAATAATAATAATAATAATGCAGAAATAAATGTGTTGATAATAATAGCAGTAATACACACAGTGATGCACTGCAATAATACGACAGTAGCATGCAGTATAGTGCTGCAAACATAAATGCAACAACAATGTAGTAGTAAAATAATAATAATAATAATAATAATAATAATAATAATAATAAATGCAATAACAACAATGGAATAATAACATTGCGGTAATAAATAAAACTATAATGATAACGCAATAATAAACGTGATCCGACAATGGGGTAATGAATGTGATAATAATAATAATAATAATAATAATAATAATAATAATAATAAGACATGCAGGGATGATGCATTGTGATAATAAGACTGTACCATGTTGCTGCAGCAATAAATGCAATAACAGTAATGTTGTAATGCGATAATTATAACAATGCAGCAATAAATGCGACGATGATGACAATAATAATAATAATAATAATGGAGTATAAAGGAGCGCATTACCGGCATGTCGGTGTTGTCCTGCGTCGGCTGTAGCGTAGAGAGAGGAGAGAGAGAGGAGATGTGGAAAAGGAAAGCTCTGTGTCAGCAGTACGATGCTAGTTAATGATCTATTAAGTGATGCGTGCGTTGCTTAGCGTTGCTTATGGACAGGGCAGGAAAAGTGTTGATGTTGCTTCTTCTACTAATGAGATTCCACATCCTACGAATTTTTAGGAACAGATAACAGGAATAAAATCGGCTGCAGCACTCCAGCATGGAGCAGTGGGCCGAGCGAAGGCGCGTGCTGCAGGACGCCTTCTACTGCAGCGCCATCCGAGTGCACAGTCGGGCCTGCACTTACACACACACACACACACACACACACACACACACACACACACACACACACACAATATTCACTCATTTATAATGCTCACAGGACAGGACGCTGGATTTCGGGTGCTTTTGGTTTTGTCTCCTGATTGTTGGATCTGTTGAAGGTTTCATCCTGGACATGAAGGTAAGCTCCAGAGGCTTTATCAGGAACTATAAGACAAAAAAGTTTATTCATCTTTCTTTAAGCGTTCATTAGGGTCTGTTTTTTTTTTCTCTCTCTCTTGAAGCTGATTGACATCATGTAGCGCTTCCTCTTTTTCCTTTTGTGCCCCTTTAGAGAGGCCTAATGATTAACAGGAGCAGCTTCAGCACATCATTCATCAAACTGTAGGGAGATGAGAGGAGTGTGTGTGTGTGTGTGTGTGTGTGTGTGTGTGTGTGTGTGTGTAAAAGAGAGAAAAAGAGAGACAGAGAGAGCAAAAGAAAACCTTACGTTGTGTCTTTTTTTAAGCTCAAAATGTTCATATTAAACAAATCTACTAATAATATAATAATACAATAAAAAGTTATAAAATAAAATTAAAGGATGAATAAAAATGAGACGTTTTATATTCAATCGGAACAAAATGTATATTTTTAATCTTCCATCTATTATTTGTTTCTTTTAAACCCTTTTTAAATAATTATAAACTTTTTATTATTTTTGCACTTTCTGTTTTGGTTTTGTTTTGTACCCATTTGTTCATTTCAGCATTAAATTATTAGTTTATTTAGATTTACACTTTTAATTTAGTGATTAATATATTCAGCAAATTATTTGCTTCTTAGCTCATATTAATAATAAATACATGTATTTATTTGTTTGTTAATTATTTGTTTGCTGTTTCAGTTCAGTTCTGCAAAAAAATCTTTGGTTTCTTTGTCAGATATTCGTTTTCAATAATTTTTGGAAAAATGTACACACACACACACACACACACACACACACACACACACAGACACACACATTATTTATTTATTTGTTAATTTATTGATTTATTTAATATATTTTATATACTTTTTTAACTTTACATATGAACCTATTTTTCTCCAGTGTTTATTTGTTTAATTGTTTTTCATATTTATATATTTTTTGAATAAACAAACAGATTTTATATTTGTTTTTTTTTACTAAAAGTTTATATTTTTCTAGAGCAACCAAATATATGCTTTATAATTATAAAGAGAATAATTTATAATAAAGATTTTTATTTTTTAGTTTGTTTATCTATTTACTTGTTTGTTTATTATATAAGAAAGAAGATGTGTATTTTTTGAAGTGCTCCCTAGTGATGGGGTCAAAGGGCATAAAAGCATCCATTTCTAAATTTAAATAATTGATTTAAATAATTTAAATAATTGATTTAAATAATTGCGATTTTAGTGAAATATCTTTAGGTCTGAGTATAAATATTTAATAACTAATGTAAGATATGTTCTAAAACTAAATGAGTGGGTTTTAATTAACGAACAAACAAACGAATGAATAAATAAACAGTAAATAAAATGTGATAAAAACAAAAGACGTAGATGTAGTAGTGTAAATCTGCTGATGATCTGATGCTTCAAGCATCTTATTCCATTTGTAGTCCACATTCATCATTAAAATCAGCTCCACTCTTCTGGAAAGATGTTTAGATTTTGTGGCCTGAAGTGCAGTCAGCGTTCACATTCATCCCAAAGATGTTCAATAGGGTCTATAGCAGGAGGTCTTCCACATCTTCCAACCTATGGAAAGCAGATCTTCATGCCACTGGCTTTGTGCACAGGGACACTGTCACGCTGGAACAGGTTTGGATCTCTTAGTTCAAGTGAAGGCAAAACTTCATGCGAGTTTGGAGAAGAACCAGATATTGTCTTGTAAAAGGCATCTCCTAATACTTTTGGCATTATAACATATATTAAATTATATAAAAAAAAAAGAAAATGACAAAACGATGTAAAGTGTGCCAACAAACTCCACAACGAGTCTCAAAGATCCTCGCGAAAGTTGAAATAAACACAAATCACTCACCATAAAGCGCCCAGAACCAGTCTTTAATTTACGCCTGAATATTTACTGGCTAGCTCAGACATTCTTGTTTACTCGAACAGGATCGATCTTCCAGCACAATCATCCATTATTAAAATATTGCGTAAACTGCATCTACCTTTAAGAGCATCGAACAGGCACCGATCGATCGGGAAGTGTTTAAAACCGGGGCTGAGATAAGTGCAAATAAAGCGCCTCATAAATATGAAAAAAGGAAATCAATAAGAGACCAAAATGCACACACACACTCACACACACACACACACACACACACACACACACACACACACCACATACATACACACACACACACACACACACACACACACACACACAAACATAAAACACAGGTCAATTAAAAGTTGGACGTTATTTGCTAGAGTGCAGCGCCCCTGCTGGCCGTTTGGTGTAACACATGCAGTTCAGAGGCCAGAGGATGTGACAGTGATGCTTATCTTCAACATTCGCATATTCATCTATTATTCTGTTTCTGTCCAAACAGTTTTATTTATTGTTTTAACACCTGCCTTGTCCTTCAGAGGAAGCTCATATTAATGTTAATTTTAAACATCTCATTCCACATATAGTCTCCATTTGCTGGTCTAATAAGCTTCACTCTTCTGGGAGGATGTTCCACTGTGGAGATTCATGGCGATTCCTTCAGCAACCAGGGCATTATACACGGGTGTGTGTTTCTTCAGGATGGTTCCTTGTTGCTGAAACCCGTCTCCCTCGTGTGTCAGGATGATGGTTTGTGGTTCCATTCAGCTGTGTTCAATGGAAAGGTGAGAGGTAGAAAGAGCAGAGAGAGGCAGCAAGAGGAGCTGAGAGACAAAAATTGGCAGCAAGACGGAGAGATGGGCAGAAGGAAGAAGGGAATAATGGAGAGAGGCAGAGGGAAGCGAGGAAAGTTAAACAGTGGCAGAAAAAGGCATCAAGAGGTGGATAGAGGCAGCAAGAGGTAGAGCGAGGCATAGAGAAGGAAGAGAGAGAGAGAGAGAGAGAGAAAGAGAGAGAGAGAGAGGTAAAGAGTGGCAGCAAGAGGTAGAAAAGGAAGAGGAAGGCAGAGAAAGTTAGAGAGTGGCAGAAAGGCAGTAGAGAGAAATTGTGAAAGGCATTAATATGTATAAAGAGGCAGAAAAAGGCATCAGGAGGTTAATAGAGGCAGACAGAGGTAGAGAGGTAGTGAGAGGCAGCAAAAGGCAGAGCAAGGTAGAAAGAAATTCAGAGATGTGGAGAGATGCAACAAAAGGTAGACAGAGGCAGCAAAAGACATGAAGGGTGAAAAAAAGGCTGAAAATGACAGAAAGGGTTAAAGAAAGGCAGCAAGCGGTAGAATGAGGCAGAGAGAAGCAGAAAAGGGTATTGAGAGGTAAATAAAGCAGCAAGAGGTAGAGAGAAGTTGAAAATGGCATAGAGGGGTAAAAGAAGGGGTAAAATGCAAAAGAGACAAAGAGGCAAAGAGACTGATGTCATTTCCACAATCTACGTCCATATGTGATGCCACTGGGTGTTGAGATTAGTAAGGAACAGCAGCAGCAACAGAACACATAGAACCTGGAACGGAATCAACCACAAAGTGAACCATCTTTCCTCCTGGTACTCTGGTTTCAGCAACAAGAAACCATTGACATTTATGACATTTGGCAGACGGCTTTATACAGAGCAACTTACAGCTACATCTGAGCAGTTGAGGGTTATGAGTCTTGCTCAGGGGCACAGCAGCTTGGTTAGGTAATGCTGGGATTCGAACTCATGACATTGCAAGGCCTTAACCAGTGAGCTACCACTCCCCCCCTCCCCCCGAACCTTTCTGTGTTCGTGAAAATATTAGCGAATAAAATAATTACATAATCACGCCTTCTAACATCTTCGCTTTATAACCAGCTGAGGAAGAGAACTTCTGGATGAGGAGATGTCTTTTATTGGAGGTAATCGGGAACTCCAGGCTGGTACGTTTCCTTTCTCCTCACACTACCACTTTAAATCTCTACTTTCCATGACCCAGTTTTCCGTGACTTTACCTTAGCTCATCTAAAACTCGAGCATTTTCTCTACACACGGCCCAGTTTTCCATTGCCGGAGCGCCACAGAACTTCACACGAGAACCTCTGCATCACGCAACTCAGCAATGATGTAGCGCAACGTCGCGCTGCCGTTAGCGTTTCCCCTCTGTGCTGCTGAAATAAGACACACACACACACACACACGCAGACACACACACACATATACACACACATACACAGATACAGATCAATAAGAAATGAAAGAAATAACTCATGCACGAACGTTTGGAATCGTGACAAAGGTCCTGCTGCTATCGTCGGCTCTACATCATGTAGTGGAAGTGATTCTGGAGGAAAAAGTCCCTTTTATGGTACAGAATTGATTTTATGCTGGACGTCTGCTTGGTGGCATGTGGGCTTTGGCTGGAGATGAAGGGAAACTACAAGCATGTCATTATTTTGCATCATTAGTGAAGTATTATTTATAGTTTTTGATTAAAACAGTTCTCTGGAATGAATGTGATCTTGTAGGGAGGAAGTTGTCTCTCTCTATCTCACAGTCTGGAAATTTCTGGAAAACCTCCTGTCGCGTATATAATAATATCGAGCCGATCTGCAGCTACAACTACACAAATCCGGATAAGAGTTTGAAAACAGCGTTTTTGTCTAAATCCACATTTTCGTTTTCAATCGATTCCCAAAAGTCGCTCATCCGCGCTGAAATGTCTGAAAAAACGCTCACGTCCTGAACAAACCGTGAGACCATGTCATTCCGCCCGGTGTTTATTTACTCTCCTGCTGTTCGAAACATCGCGGCAAAAAGTAAAAAATGCGTCATAGTTTTCACACACGGTCCACACTGTGATGTCACAGTTGTGTAGCACATCTTTAAATACAATCTTTATAATTATTCAGTAGCTCAGACCAATCGAACAAGTACAGAACATTTTAGACTGGAATACACAGCTAGCTGCAATAATGCTAGTAGGAGAAAGGCGCTAACTACACTGAAGCTAATCGATGCAAACTGTGATAATAAAGTAAACACATAGGTTTTTATTCCAATTTCAGTGTCTGTGCCGTGCTTCTTGTAAAAGATGTTCTTTACTAGTTGTTCTGACCTTCTGCAGTTCAGCAGGATTTAGGGGCGGTGGCTGGGCAGGTCGTTCCATGATAGATATCACTTCAAAAGACTGTCTGGTCTCTAGATAACGAGGACAGAGTTCGGACGTACGCTTCGACAAGAATGGTGTTGAAGTATGGAATGGGAGCCATGTTGGTTAATTTCACTATTAATCCTACATGTATATAATAAGTTTGCACCTTCTTTAAATAACAAAATAAAATTAGTTAAGTGGAACATGACAGAGCTGCAGGTATTTCAACCAAAATGTACTGTTTTTGTCTGAAGTGACACTAACTGATCATATTTACCTGTAAATTATCAAGGAACGTGCATAAATGTTTCGAAACATGTAAAAGACTCGGTTTTACTCCAGTACTCATGTTAGTTCTCACTCTCCAGTGTTCTGTACTGTTGAAAGATTTATGATCAAACTCTTGATGTCACCCAAATGAAGATGGGTTCCCCTTTTTGAGTCTGGTTCCTCTCAAGGTTTCTTCCTCATAACATCTAAGGGAGTTATTTCTTGCCACAGTCACCACGGCTGCTCATCAGGGTTAAACACACACCATTCACCTTCACTGTTGATTTCTGTAAAGCTGCTTTGAGACAATGTCTGTTGTGAAAAGCGCTATACAAATAAACTTGACTTGACTTGACTTTTACGAATTTCCGTGGCGATTCATTTAAGCTCACGAGTGTTAGGAAGTTCAGTTCTCTCTCTCTTTTTCTCTCTGTCTCTGTTTCAGACATCAGTAATCGAGTCATGTTCAATTATATTGTCATTTCCACCAATAGGTCTCATCTCATTTGCATTTGATGTTACAGTAACATCTTGAGAGCCTTCAGAGCTCTAGAATGTCGGCAGGTTCTACCCCACAGGTTCTCAAACTTTACAAGTCATTTTTGAATGAGTCTTTAATGTGACTCAGCAGAAAGAGTCGTCTCACCCGAGCAAAGCATCGCAAAATCTCCAAAGTCTCCAGAGTCGTTTGTTCTTTTATCACATGACTCCCATAGATGCGATGCAGGTGATTAAAGGATTAAAGAAACAAAATGAACTAAACAACTGAAAAAATCTTTCCATCACTGTTATTCATGAGCATTTTCCAGAAAACGTTCTGCAAGCTCTGATTCTCTCCCTCCATCACCGTGATTGTTGTAGTGAACCTCACTCATGCAATCTGAAACGTAAAAATACACAAATTTGGACTTTATTATGAGTTTACTATGTGCTTCTCTCTGGACATCCCATTCCACATTTAGTCTCCATTTGCTGTTATAATGAGCTCCACTCTTCTGGGAAGATGCTTCACTGGATACTTTTTGTCGAGATTCATTCAGACACAAATGTGTTGATAAAGTCAGGTACTGATGTGAGTGAGAAGGTGAGGAGGAATGGGGTCTAGACAGCATTCACATTCATCCCAATAGGGTTGGAGCTCTATATCTCTGTAGTACCTCCTCTAAACCATGGAAACCAGATCTTCATGGAGATTCATGATTTTGTTGTTGTTGTATTATTGGACCACTGGGGTTGAAAAAGAGGTACAGGGTCAGCTTTAACATATGTTAAAAAAAATGGAAAGAAAGAAAGAAAGAAAGAAAGAAAGAAAGAAAGAAAGAAAGAAAGAAAGAAAGAAAGAAAGGATGGAGAGCTAAATAAACGAGCAACAGACACTGTGAAGGAAGTGATACGTTGGGGGGAAAAAGCGAGAGAGAGAAAAGGAGGGATAAACTGCGAGTCGGCTTATAACAGATGCGAAATGGAGGTTATAGAGAGAAAGAGAAAGAAAAAGAGAGAGAGAAAGAGAGGGAGAATGGCTGCTAAAAATCATTAATCTTACTGGGATCTGTGTCAGGGCACAAAAGAGTGGAGCGAGGGAGAGTGGTGAAGAGCGAGGGAGAACGAGGGAGAGTGGAGGAGAGCACAGAGCCCGAGTCACTGACCCGCTGCCAATAGCTGGTGAAAAGCCCACCAGCCTTTAATAGACTTTTGCTGATCCGACACTCGTTCGCACAAAGAGCCACTGGCGTCCTGCAGGCCTCGGGCTCCACGGCGGCCATGATGGATGACCCCAGGCTGGGGGTGGAGAGGGAGGAGGAGGAGAAGGAGGAGGGTCGGTGGAGGGAGTGGGAGGGGGTGTTATGGTGTATTTCAGGCTTGTATTTTGGTCGATCTGCTGTTGAAGGTATCACAGGTTCAAAGCGCTTCAATGGAAAGCCATCAAAATGTTATTATTATTCAATATGAATGATTATTAAATCAGATAATTATTGGAAAGAGCGGACGACTGGGGTGTGAAAAATATATTTCAGTGTTCAGCCTCATATCATATTGTATTACATCCGATCATATGGAATAGCGTCATACAGTATAGCATCATACGGTATCGTATCGTATCGCGTTGTCTCGTATGATATTGTATTGCATTCAGGAAGGAATAGTTCCTCAATTTGGGAAAAAATTATCGCAGGAAACTCTAAAATAATAGATTGTGTCATATCATAACCATATCACATGGTACCAGTTTGTATTGTATCAAATCATATCATATTGTATCTTATCGTATAGTAATGTATCATATCGTGTCATACTTTATCGGATTGTTTTGTTGTGTATTGTATCGTATGGTTTTAAATTGAATTGTATTGTGTAGTATAGTATGGTATGGTATCATAATCATATTGTATCGTATCACTTGTGTCATCTCGTATTGTATTGCACCCTAATGCATAGTATCCTATCATATAATATTATATGATGTGGCAGTGTATCTAATGGAATAGCATTATATGGTATTGTATCATATGGTGTCCTATAGTATGGTATTGTGTCATTTAATATCATATAATATCATTCTGCATCCAAATGTATGGTACTGTATCATGTGGTATTGCATCATATCATATGGTATCCTATTGTATGGTATTGTATTATGTGGTATTGTAACTGTATGGAATCGTATCATATGATATGGTATTGTATTATATAGTAGCCAATCATATGGTACAGTATCGTATTATATCACTTGGGTGGTACTGTATTGCAT
>NC_060899.1:1287500-1312500 GCF_014805685.1 Silurus meridionalis | reverse complement strand
AAGACCTCCTGCTATAAACCCTATTGATCACTATTTGGGATGATTGTGAACGCTGACTGCACCCCAGGAACCTCCTCACCTTCTCACCTACATCACTACCTGACTTTACTCACACCCTTCTAGCTGAATGAATCTCCTCAAAATCTAGTGGAACATCTTCTCAGAACAGTGGAGCTCATTATGACAGCATGTCCAAAAAATTGGAAACTTTTTTCAAAAGAATTATAGTACATCACTAAATTCCCAAACTAAAAAATATAATTATTATTAAAGCAAAAAGTGAAAAACAAACCAAACACTGTGTATATAGAAAAATAAAATGAAATAAAAAAAATTACACAGAATTAAAGGAGTAAATATTTCTAATGTATTACTGTTACAAAAAACTACAAAAGCAAAAAGTTTATATTTATTACAATTTCAAATAATTTTATTTTCTTAATTAAATTATATGATTTTTTTATATTATTAATTTATTTCAGTTTAAATGATATTCTTTGTTATGTTATTAAATGTATTAATTTATAAAATATTAAATTAATTCATTACTTAAAATGTTTAATTCATATTTACTAAATATATGAATTATATTAAAACATGCAAGATATTTGTGTACAACACAAATATATAAGTTAAAGGTAATCTATAACATAAAACACAAAAACAACCAATCAGTATGTTAGAAAATTTTATGATAAAATATAATGATGATTTATTATAAATTATAAATCATGATTAGAAAAAAAAAAAAAAAAAAGAAACACAACATTTGATTCCAACATTAAATAAAACTAATATAAATATAAATATGTATGAAAGGGCTTATATTTGAAATAAACCAAAAAACAAACATTGTCTACAAAAATTTTAAAAAGCACAAGAAAAAATAAATTTCCTATTCAAATACAATGTATTATAATATAAAAAGCAAAGAAAAGGAAAAGGTATTACACCAAGCAAGTGCAACCACACACACACACACACACACACACACACACACACACACAAACACACAAACACACAAACACACATTATAAACAGACGACATCTCACATTACTGCCTACATCATCTACACACTCATTGATACTTAACGTACAGCGGTAAACACGCACACACACACACACACACACACACACACACACACACACACACACACACTCTCTCTCTCTCTCTCTCAGCCTCTCAGCTCATTACTGTTATCTACTTATTAACACTGAGATTGTTGCGCTTTTCTCGGAAGCCGGCACTCAACGACGAGCTTCCCATTAGCGTTACCCAGAATCCCCTGCAGCTCGGAGGAGTCCATTACGCGGATGCGTGGCGCTAAAAGGCCTGCGAGAGTAGAACGTTTATCCATGACGAGTACTTAATAAAGGGCCGAGCTGAGGGAGGAAGAGAGATCGTCATCGTTTCGTTTTACTTTGTGTTAGCATGTTTTGTTTCGTAACTCTTGCGCTCTGTTTTTCCTCTTTAAAGGAAGCTTTCCAGTCGTCCTAATTAGCTGGAGGGGAACGCCGCGGCTCCGCAGGAGAAATATTAGCGTGTTGTTTGTAAATAGGTGATGTATGGAGCCCGTATCCCAGCGTGATGAATGCTTTTAAAAATTTCCTCTCTTTTATCAATTGGCTAACAAACTCATGTATCACTGCCACCTCGGCGCTCGGGCCACATAAATTAGACACGTCTCTTCTATGTGTGCTCTCTGGCTTTAAACATGCTCTTTCTCTTTCTCTCTCTTTATCTCTTTCTCTTGTTTTCCCACTTTCTTGCTCCCCTTTTCCACCCCCTCCCCCCACCTTCTCGTTTGCGGTTGCTTGCCTTGTATTTAGCCATGTAACTGTAACCTATTAGCCTCAGCGAGTGCATTTGGAACGCTCTGTTTATCTCAGCAGGGTTCCTCCATTTCTCCACACTGAACTGAAAGACACGTCTCCACTTATCCCAGGGGGATGTAGGTGATTTCTTGTTTTGTCTTGTCTTTGTCGTCATCAATCATGATCCTTCTTGATCTTTCAGCACAGTTGAAATGGTCCATCACAAGACTCTCTGGTCCCTCTTCTCGAGTCTTGGAATTCATGGCTGAGCCCATAGCATTGATTCCTATCTACAGGGTTGGTCACGATCAGTGATGTGACCAGGAGGAGATCCAGATCTGCTCCACAGGTTGTCCCACAAGGCTCAGTACTGGGTTTTTTTCTTTTTATGTTGAAGGAATGGTCAGGTGGGTGTGATGTGAGCTTGCAGGAAAGGTCAGGCAGATAGTGGGAACCAGTGGTTGCTATCTGAGAAGATCCAGAGGCCATGTTTTCCAGAAAAGAATATGTGTGGAACCTTGTTCCTGAAGAACAGTAGGACGTTTTGAGCATCAAGCCATAGTAGGAACAAGGACCAAGCCTAGTAATTGGCAGAACCATCTAGGAGCCTCATGTGATACTGTAGAGGGTATGAAATGAAAAGAAGACATTTCCAGATCATTAGTACAGATGTTGCAAAAACCCCAGTGCTTCTAGAATCGATCAATGGAATTTTCAGGGAATGATTAGGAGCTTTAGCTTGGATGACTTGCTCTTGCTTTGTGTATGTGGAGATGTAATGATTCTGGTTGTTCATTTAGAAGGTCAAAGCCCTCCAGATAGAGCTGAAGATGCTTCCTGGAGTACGATGGTGTTTGCATGGTGTTGTAGTTTCTTTCAATTTTAAACCATGAGATTACAGATTCGGTGTTGTACTGATTTTAGATACTGTGTGTGTGTGTGTGTGTGTGTGTGTGTGTGTGTGTGTGTGTGTGTGTGTGTGTGTGTGTGTGTGTGAGCAGTCAGAGGTAAATACGCGAGAGACAGCCCATTAGTTTTGGGTCGGTGGTGATGCATGGTGTTGCAGCGAGCAGAGCATTTCTCCGCGAGCCGGTGAGTAATGCCCGACTCACCAGTGTCCACTGTGCACTCCGCTATTTTTATTATCCGTCTCTTCCTATCTCTTTCTTTCTCTTTCTCTCCCTCCTTCTCTCTTTCCCTTTCTTTCTCTCGAGCAGCTTTCATTTTTCTTATTGCGTCCACACAAACAAATGACTACCGGCTGTAAAGGAGTAGAGGACATGGACAGAGCAAATCTCTCTCCCTATTCCTCCATCTTTCTCTCTCTCTCCGTTAACTCTGCCCTCTACTCAACTTTCCGTCATCTCTCACACTCGGCCTGTTTGTCCACATCTGTATCAGTCTCTTTTTCCCAATCTCTCTCTCTCTCTCTCTCTCTCTCTCTCTCTCTCTCTCTCTCTCTCTCTCTCTATTTCTCTGGAGAACATCACACGATACTAAATGCTGCCTATTCATGACATAAGTGAGAGTAGGTGGCTAATAGAGAGTGAGACAGATGAGAGAGTAAGACAGGTGTAGTTCAGATAAGACAGGTGAAGGGGAAGTGAGACAGGTGGAAAGATGAGGGTGAGAGGACGATGAAGGGAAGACTACTATGTGAGTGTGTAAGAATAGTGAGACAGGTGAGATAAATGAGGGAGTGAGATGGATGAGGGGGAGTGAGATAAATGAGGGAGTGAGACAGATGAAGTAAAGTGAGACAGATGAGGCTGAGTGAGATAAATGAGGGTGAGTGAGATAAATGAGGGGTGAGACAGGTGAGGGGAGTGAGATAAATGAGGGGTGAGACAGGTGAGGGTTAGTGAGATAAATGAGGGGTGAGACAGGTGGGGGATTATGGTGGAGTAAAACTCCTATGTGAGTGTGTAGTCAGAGAATGGTGAGTGAGAGATATGGGGTAAGTCAGATGTGATTGGGGTGAGACAGATGAGGAAGACAGAGAGAGAGACAGATTGAGGTTTGTTTAATGAAAGTGAGTAATAGCGGCTTTTGTAAGTGATGAAGTAAAGTGTCTCTGGGCTCAGAGGTTTGGAAGATCAGGGGCTCGGAGGTTCAGGGGATCAGGGGCTCGAGGACTAAGGGGCTCGGGGGTTCGGGGGCCCGGTGGCCTGGTGGCTCGAGGGCTCGGAGGTTCAGGGGATCAAGGGCTATGAGGTTTGGGGGATCAGGGGCTAAGGGCTCAGGGGTTCGGGGGCATGGGGGCTCAGGGGTTCGGTGTATCAGGGTTTCGGGGGTTTGGAGACTCGGTGGCTCTGGGGCAACTTGCAGCTCTTCATGGTTGAAACTAAGCCCAGGCAGCAGGAGGGCTTTAATGGGGTCCTGTTTATACCACTCACACTTACTGACTTACAGAGCAGACTGGGGGTAAGTCACCTTGTTAGCGCTCACCAGAGGTGGGTAGAGTAGCCAAAAATTGTACTCAAGTAAAAGTACTGTTACTTCAGAATAATATGACTCAAGTAAAAGTAAAAAGTAGACATCCAAATAATTACTTGAGTAAGAGTAAAAAAGTACTTGGTGAAAAAACTACTCAAGTAATGAGTAACTGTTGAGTAACGTCTGATTTATTTTTTAACACAAGACAACAATCAGACAGACAAAAATACAAAATAATCTTTAGGCAAATTATGGCTCATCCAATCAATAAAATAAATTAAAATGACTTAATTACAAAATAGCTTAAATTAAAATAATTCAGGTAAATTCAAGTACTTAATAAATAAAATAATAAATAAAAAAAAATACGCACAAGTAACACAAATTTCCAAACCTTTATACTTTTTTACCAGGCAGAACTAGAAAGAGGCAGCCCATAAATTCTCATAAACTGTGTGTGTCTCCAGTGACAGAACAACAGAAGGAAACACACACACATTTCATACCAGGCATGCTGAACACCTCATAATGTAGCTGCTCTCTCGCACTTTTACTAAGCTAAACATGCTTTTAATATGAGGCCAGGGGTGCGGGTTTTCCTCCTTATTTGTGTCTGCATTGCCGACGGTTGATTCTGACATGTTTGTGTTGCTAACTAACCCGTCCCGCCGCTGAGATTGAGTATGGTAACGTGACGAGACTGTACAACTACTTTGGTTGGTGAAACACAGTCACGTGGTAGAGCCTTAGCGGAAGTTTCTCTCTCTGTCAAAAGAAAACATTAAAATAGATGCGTAGAATACCAAAGAGTTAAAAAGAAAAGTAACGAGGCTCATTGTAGCCTAATGTAGCGGAGTAAGAGTACAGTTTCTTCTTCACAAATTTACTCAAGTAAAAGTAAAAAGTATAGTGATTTAAAACTACTCCTAGAAGTATAATTTTTTCAAAAACTCAAGTAAATGCAACGGAGTAAATGTAACTCGTTACTACCCACCTCTGGGGCTCACTAAAGTTTCACACACTGCCACCATGCTACTGCGCTACCATGCTACTGAGTTACCATGCTACTGCGCTACCGTGCTACTGCGTTACCATGCTACTGACTTTATTTTCACTGAAAAATCCTCCTTTAGCATGAAGAACAGCTTTACACTCTCAGCAGCTGGACACTTTGTTTCTCCAAAAGTTCAGCTGAAATATTTCGCTGTGTTTCTTGTAAAACTCGACAAAGTTGTCCTTCACTAGTTGGAGTTTTCTTTCTGATGTAGGTTATCCCAGAGCAGTTCAGTAGAATTGAGGTGTGGTGACTGGGCAGGTGGTTCCATGATAGATATCCCTCCAGACAATGGAACACTAACAGAACTCAGACGTGCGCTTCGTCTCATCGTCTTGTTGTACGGTGAAGTTCCAATGAGCTGCAGTCCAGACGGAACTGAATGGTGATGAAGTGTGGAATGGGAGACGTTGTCCTTTCCCTTTCCTGAACCTTCCTTAATCCAAAACAACCCCAAATGATTAAACATCCTCCTCCATGTGTGAGTGTGGGGGTGAGGGAGTCTGATCACATCTTCTCTTCTGCTCTACATCTTACACAAGTTCTTCTGTTAGAGACAAAAACTGTCCAGTTTGGACTCCACAGAACTTTCATCCTCTTATTCACTGTCCCAAACCTTTTGCTATTAACTGAATCTGTTGCCTTAAAAACAATAGAAACAGTCACAGTGTAAATATCATGGACTCGACTCAGTGACTTTGGATAGATTTCACTTTAAATTAAGAGTCTGTGGTAAAATTCTATGTTCTTGTTGGTTGCTCTCCTTTAATCTCTCACCTGTAGACAGATTCATGTCATCTTTCTGTTTTTCTATCTCTCCTTCAAACCCCTTTAGACCCCCCCCCCGACAGCGGGGGGCTAGCGGCTAGTAGCAATCCATCTCTGTCAGAAAGCTAAAATGATAATGCCAATTAAACCCGAGGAGTAATTTTTTGGCCCAAGGTTCCCTCAGAAGGCCTTAGCGTGGAAGAAGAATGAAAAGACAGACCTCAGGCGGAGGAGGTGGAGGAGGAACAGGAAATGGAGCAGAAATGGCAGAAGCAGTCATGTGAAAGTCAGAAGATATGATTCCTGTAAATTAACCCTTTTTGTCACATTGCACACTGCTCACCTGCTGAAAGGTTCTTCAGATCAGGAACCATGAGGAAGGTGGAGCTGAGAGGACTTGGCAAGTTGAATTTGGCTTTGAATTTGAGGTTTTGAGGTTTAGGTATTTAGGTATGTTAACTGTGGTACAAACTCCAGATTATTACCTTCTAGTACTTGGTACACTCCGAGTAAAGGTTTTGTGGATAATGAATGGTTCTTATGTTCTTTAATTAGGTTGTTACCTAAAAACTTTTCTCATACACTTGGTCATAGGGTTTATAGAACCTAATTCCCTATTGGGAGAACCAAGGAACCCATTTGGGTTTACATTCGGTTATAACTGTGCAAAGATCTGATTTCACTGTGCTGTAATGTACATGTGACAAGTATAAAGAACATTTTCCCCTTCTTTTGGAGGCTAAGCCTCTTATTATCTAGTGAATCCTTGAATAACTTTTTTTTAACGAGTGTTTGCACATTATTAGCTGAGCGAGTGAGGTAGAAACTTTATTTGTAAACCAAGAAAATTATTTGTTAACCAAGTTTTTTAATGATCATTTACAGGTTTGCTGGTTAATTCTAGGTTTTAATCCACTGAACAGGTTTCTGGGCAGTGGTAGAGGAAGTACACAAGCCATGTAGTCAAGTAAAAGTAGATTCACTTTATAAAATATCACAAATAAAAGTGTCTCTTTAAAAGTACAATAACATTTGCATTCAAATGCACTTAATTATCCAAAGTAGTGATTTATTATAACTATAATGTTCCTATTATCATTTTTATCACAAGATTTTTTACTCAATCAACAGTTTTTGTGTAAAGACTCGAATGTGACTCTCAGCACACTGATCTATTAATAGAATGATATTAATGACTCAAACACTGATTGATTTCTATTACAATCATCATGAACACAAAACCTTCTTTAATAAAACGTGTAAATGAGGTCACGTGTGTTGTGGTGAGTTCGAGTCTGGAGTTTCTTCATCATTTATTCCTCTCTAAATGTTCTGCTTGATGTTGAACTGATGCTGAACTGGATGTTGGTTGTACGTAGATACACCAAGCGCCGATCAGAACAAGTTCAAACCCCTGATTGGTGACTGCTTTCGTTTTGATCAGTTACGTTTTTATCCACATAAATTAAAAAAAATCCACTCGTTATACTAAATGTAGTTGAGTAAAAAGTGAAAGATTTGACTTTGAAATGGAGTGAAGTTAAAGTAAAAGTCTGCTTCAATGTAAACTACAGATACGTGAAAAAGCTACTTAATACAGTGACAAGTTACATTTGCTTCCTTACTGTCCACCACTGATTCTTTAAGAACTTTTGGATAACCTCAGTGGAACTCATGTCACCCATGTTGATGTATTGGTGCAACCACAAAAGGAATTCTTTTCTCTGTACAGATTTTTTAAATATTTGCAAAATCTGTTCAAGTCCTAAAAGAGGATACAGGTGAGCATTTTTCATTTCACAAGCAATTTTAATCTGTTCCAGAAATAGCTGCATCCTGAAGAGAAAACTATTCTGATCCGTTCCTCAATGATCCCTGCATGATTTTAGCATCGAGACCTCCGTCCAAACACCAAAGGAGTCGCCGAAAACCCGGAGTTGCAACGTAACAAACAATCCTTGTAAATTTGATTTATAGTAGCGTCCTGGCTTCGCGTGTAATCTCCCTCCTCGCCACTTTGGAACAATAACAACAACAATAACAATAATAAAAGCGGCCCATCGATCGTGGCTCACCGGCCCCTCGCCAAATCCATAATTAGACTCTTTTGTTGGCTCCGTTGTTGTTGTTGAAAATCTAATTATGAAAGATGAAACACAGCCTTCAATGAGATCGCTGTAAAATAGCATAATTAATATGGGGATTTTTTTTTTTTTTTTTTAAGACGGAACGAGAACAATTCTGTTTTTATGGCGGCCCACGCGCTGCCAGTGAAATTAATTAAGTGTGCCAGGATTTATGAGAGAGGCGCCGAAATGAAAAGAATTAATCGGAGGCTGAAGATGGATGGGGCGCTGGAAAATGATGACGCCCGATGAGAACTAACCGCTTTAGGGCCGAAAATCAGGGGGAGGGGAACACTGACGCAATTACCCATCATGCACCAACAGCTGCCCTGCTACTAGAATTGGCTAATTTCTTAGGCTGGGTTTTTTTTTTTTGTCCTGATCAATCTAAGCCCACCATCGCTCCACTATCATCAAACACTCCCAGATAAGAGACTGGTTTTGTGATTATGGAGTCATTAATTTTGTTCAAGGATGGAGTCCGACTCCAAATCTCTCCTCATCACTGACAGTTAACGACTCTTTTCCCTCCATCGTCGTCACTTAATGGAGACAAATACGAGAACAGGCGAAGCATCATTTAATTAAACTTGCATCACGCTGATCATTTCGGAATCTATAGCTCGTGTAAGGCATGCGAGTGGGCCGTAATCTGTCTCTGCAGACGTGTTTCTCTGAGATACTTAAGCGAAGTTTAACGAACAAAAACATCACAGCACTTCCTAATGAATTGGCATAATGCACCATTAAGCAAGAATAACCTCATTTTCTATAATGAAGAGACTTGTTCTGAGGTGTTTTTCTTCAGGCCTCTCTGGACAGAGAAGAGGGAGGACATCTGTAATTGTCTGTAATCATGTGTAACTGCACCAACTTGACTCGACATCTTTGGTGGCAAAAAACTGACCTCTCCTTCTTTGCCTTCTTCTTCTCCTCCTCCTCCTCCTCCCTCATACCTAATCCTCCCATCCTGTTCCATCCCGGAGGATTAGCCTTAGCCATGAACCCGGAGCAGATTATTAGGCCCTTTAGCCGTCTCGTGCTCTGGCGCTGATGCGAGCTCAGTGATGGCTCTAATGGACGACTAATTGGTCGACTCTTCTGTCCCGGTCGTCCAGTGGTACAGAGTCTGAGCAAATGAAGAGGCGTGGGACAGTGTGTGTGTTTGAGTGTGTGTGTGTGTGGGGGGGGGGCTGAAATGGAAGTAATTAGCCATCCTACACACTCAACAAGATAAATGAAGACTCGTTGGGCGTCCAGTTCCAGGACAGATGACTGGGCAGGTACGCCGGGAGCATCTCCATCCTCTGGAGCGTGTCCAGGGCTGGTAATTAACTCCACACGCTTGCTGTGTGTCTGTGTAAAGCCGTACTCCTCCCACTTAGGAGGTGCCTTAAGCTACAAATTGGCTTCTATTGTCAGGCTTGTAGAGTGATTATGAAATATTGTTTAATTTGCTGGCCGGCCGAGTCGGAGGGGGGCTGATTTTGATGAATCGAGCGTTTTTATTTCATCATCCGTTTATTGTCTTGTGCACCGAGAGTCGTCTAGGGTTCGGCGTTCGGGGAGCGTGTGGGACGACCTAGACAAGCACAGGCCATGTTTTAAACAAGCCTCACCAATCACGGGCCAGTGTTTTAAAATAAACCTCACCAATCACGGATCCTGATTGTCCTCGGAGGCCTCGGCGTGGGACAGCTGCATTAATAATGAGTCAAACACCTGAAATTTTCGCATTATTGTGCAACGTGGCAAGAACGGAGCGGGAGAGAGGAAGTGGGACTCTGGGAAAAAGAAAGTAAGATAGATGAAGGGGAAAGAAAAGGACGAATAAAAAGTCAGTAACGCAACAAAAACAATACAAAGCAACAGTAAAGTAAGTGTGTTACTTTAAAGTACAATTTTAAAGTTGATTAGTTTTCTGTCACTGCACATCCTGAAGAGTTTTATGCCTATTATACCACAGCTGTTTGGTAGTATATCTATATATTTATTTACGTTTTATTTATGCATAGTTGGGAAAAAAAGGCAAAAAAAGGCCACGTTTGCTGACACTGGAGACTCCTTTCATGCTTGTTATATAAAGAGACACATTTGAGTTGGTATCAAAAAGTTTCATGACTACTGGTGTAACTGGTGCTGTTCTGACCGTGTGTGTTGCCACGTCTGCGATTTTTTCATGGACAGCAAGTTAGAACAAAGAGCAAACATGAAATTCTGAGTAAAACTGGGAAAATCTGCCACAGAGACGTTTGACACGACATACGTTTGACATACGGCGACGCCGCAACGACTTGTTCGAGGTGTTTTGAGTGGAAGAATGTCACTGGAAGACGCTGAGAGATCAGGAAGACCATCAAGGAGCTCAACCATCTGAAAATGTTGAAACCGTTCGTGCGTGATGATCGTCAGAGAACAATACACATGATCTCGCTTCCGCACCCAGCCTACTCACCGGATTTGGTTCCTGCAGACTTTGACCTTTTTCCCAAGATGAAGATCTAGCTCAAAGGTCCACAAAGGCTTTGACACCAGGAGGAGATGCAACGTAAATCGCAGAAGGTGTGTAATAGGTTTCGAAAAGAAGACTTCTAGGACCCACTCCAGAAGAATGCTGGGAGCGCTGTATTGCTGTGCACGGGGACTATTTTGAAGGTCTGTAAACGTAGATAGAAATAAACAGAGATTGTCTCCAAACCTTTTGATAAAACCTCATATACACATTTCTCCATAAAAAAAGCATGTTAAAATGTTCTATGCAATGAGAATTGAGAACCAATGCTGCGGTATGAAGGAACATAATAAAACATGTAAAACATGCAGACGGGATGCTGCAGCTTGCACCTGGACGAGACGGCCCGAGCCGATCTAATCGATTTAGCGCTCATCGACAGGGACGCGGAAAAGCCGCCTCTCCGCCGGGCCTCGGATTGAATTAAACACCTTTTACGGGTCGGGATCAATAGCACGAGGATGATTGGAGCTGTGGGGGGTAAATATATATCGAGACAGCATTATGATATGTAGACATGCAAGATCTGTCTTCTGGTCTCCCGCACGGCCGAAACAGAATCCAGAGCTATGTTGTAATTTAAGCAAATCAATGCTTTTAAAGCATTTAGCCGCGGCCTGTAATAAACAACCGACAAAATAGTCTTGGGAAGCAATACACTGCAGCGGTGCGTTTTAATCATCAAAGGAAGAGGAACCGAGCTGCAGGGCCACAAGATTGTTTCACTTTCTTCTCATTTCAGACAGCCATCAGGGGCAGAGGATAAACCAATGCAGGACTTAAAAGCTCGAAGGACAGATTTCATATTATTTCTTTTTATTGTCTTTTATTTTGCTAAGTTTAAATTGCTATTTAAATTTCAGGAACTCCATATTGAATGGAAATCAATTTCAAGATAATCTCATTAACTAAATAAATTTACACCTATCAACTAAACCTGAAATAAAAAAATTATAATATTTTCATGATTTATAATTTAATAAAAACCAGATCAATCACAAAAGCAGCTTGATATCTAAAATTATTTGATCAATTAAAAATAAAAGGAAAAAGGAAATGTAAACAAATCGGCTTCAATAAAGAGAGAAACTTTTACAAAAATGTAAAAATCGGAAAAAAAAATTATGAAGGAAATGTATGTATATTTTTTTGTATAAGCTACATACGTATTTGTCTTTTTAAATTTTATTTTATTTGATTGTTTAGTGACAGTGGGGGGAAGGGTTTTAATTTTTGCCTATAAAAAAGTATTTTTTAGTTTTAGTTTTTTTAAAGGCAAAATGATATAGTTATATGTCAAAGAGGTTTTTATATGAATTTATAACATTTTGGTGTAATAAATTAGTTCCTATTGTCGCTTACATTATAGCAGCTATAAACTCAAGAAATTATTAAATAGACTAAAACATGCAGCTTTTCATGTAACCAAGAAAACCACAAAAAAAATCCTCTTTCTTGAAGATGTTGGAAAACTCATTCAAAATGTCCTGACACTGGAGACTCCTTCCATAAATATGTCATCAACATCTCTTAATAGAAGACCTCACTGATTTCTTTGTTAAGTAGCACATGGAGAAACCCAGTCCAAGCCCAGAACTGAGCAATTAAGGGTTAAAAGTCATGCTCAGGGGCCTTCAGGGCAAGTCTTTGGGTTTGAATTCACAGTCTCTGAGTCATTAAGCCAAAACCTTGACCGCCGAGTCGCCGCTACACGTCTCAACTTCCAATCAATGACACACGTGTCAGTGTCGACCAATCAACTGTCCAGGTGAGATCACCAAGCAGCCAATAAACCTGGATCTATCAAAACGTCCTCTCATGACAACAGATACGCATATAATGGAGTCATTAGGCCATCTCCTTAAAAATTAATCACCGCTAACTCGATCAGCGTCATGCGCTAACCATCTTTAATGAACTCCCCGATCTTTGCTGATTGGTTTACGTGGACGAGTCCAATCAGCGCTCCTGGTCTAGCCACAGACCCTCGCATGACATCATCGCCATGCAATCGACAGATCCCAAGTGGCGGTTTTTTGGCGATAACGTCAACCTATGGCGTGGCCGCTAATCTTGCTAACTATTCGTACGAGCATCGCTGAAAGAGCTCGTTAGAAAACGATTAACTGAGTTCAGGAGTATCAGGTTGAGCTTTGCGGCAGATTATGTCATGGTGTATTAGCATTCGGCAGATTAGCATTTCCATTTATTTAATTTAATAAGCACAGACGTCCATGTTGCGTGTTTCAGTCTTTATTTAAAAATAACAAAATAACCTAACAAACAACTCATTCTTTTCATAAGAATTTAAACGAGTGTCCAAACGGAGTCTCAAAGTGGTTTATGTAGTATTACATTTTTGGTGAGAATCTTTACAGCTCCACACATTGTTGTTGAAAGCAGTGGTTAAAATGTTGATTTTCTGATCTGAAGGTTGTGAGTTTAGATCCCGGCATGAACCTCAAGCTGCCATTGCTGGGCACTTGAGCACAGCCCTCAACCCCATAACTCCTTGGATAAGGACTTACTGAATAGCGTCAATGTGAATGCAAATGTCGTTGGGGAAAAACACAAATTCTTTCAAATCTGTTCTTCAGCAGACGTGGATTCAGTGTCATTTATTCAACTGTAGGATGATCCTATAGTAAATAGGGGTGTTACTACAGGCTGGCACCGGGAAACTGGGAATTTTGGAACTAGGAGCTGTCAACCCTGGGGCGTCGCTAGTTGTTTGGAACCAGTGCAAGCTTGTTTTGAACCCCTTGCTATTAGTTATAATGCACCACTCCACTGCTCCATTATAACTAATAGCAAGCTTGTTTTGAACCCCTTGCTATTAGTTATAATGGAGCAGTGGAGTGGTGCGCAATGAGCGTTTTTTTGTTTATTAGAATGGCGATAGTGTGAGTGAAGGGAATTTCGCCACCATTACCAGTTAGGACGTCATGATCGTATCCTGTCTGGTCATGCGATCACATCATGGGTACATCATTTCAAAGAAACAGGAAAGAGCGGTGAGGGCTCCTCAAGATAGCAACTCCATATTCAGCCTCGATATTCTCTGGGATGAGGGTCATTAAACACTACCTGGGGACTTCTTTTTTAAAGCTGATCCCGTCTTTACTGGACACAATCTTAACTGACGCTGAAATTCCTTTTGCGCAATGCTAACATTATCACTATTCTTATAAATAGTGAACGCTCGCTGTGCATTACTCCACTGATCCATTATAACTAACCACAAGGGGTTCAAAACCACCTCGCATTGGTCCAAACAATCGCTGAAGCCCCCAGGGTACAAAAATTCCCAGTTCCAAAATTTCCCATTTCCCAGCGTCTAAGGAAAAGATAGAGGGGAAATCCGATGTTTAAATCACTGGTATATTATTTCTATAAAGTTATACACTTCCAGCTTTTTGTTACCCCTAGTCGTTCTTAGTTGTGTTCCTTCAAGTGGTTTGTTTTAAATGTACCCCAGGTTTTGACAATTTTGGGGCAAACTTGGGGTCATGGAATAATTTTGC
Source organism: Silurus meridionalis (assembly GCF_014805685.1). Lineage (NCBI taxonomy): Eukaryota > Metazoa > Chordata > Actinopteri > Siluriformes > Siluridae > Silurus > Silurus meridionalis. The sequence goes on along the minus strand of NC_060899.1, from coordinate 1,298,265 downwards.
AGGAAAATGTAAATTTGAATTGATTTATATCCGTTGATTCATTTTAGGGATCATGGGATTGGAACAGTGGTTAAATAAGGCTCTGGGTTCCTGATCAAAAAGTCGGGGGTTTAAGCCCCAGTACCACCAAGCTGCCACTCTTGGGTCCTTGAACAAGGCCCTTAACCCTCTGTGGTCTAGAGGTGCTGTATCATCTCTGACCCAAGCTTCCTAACATCACTGGGATATGCAAAGAAAGTATTTCACTGCTGTAAAGTGCTTATGACATGTCAAAAGCTCTCAATTACCTTAAAGTTTGTCATGACTGATACCTTGACCAAGTCCTTGATCTGAAGGAGATCATTGACCTCAATGCTTTCACTGCTCGCTAGCAACAACAGCAACATACATGTGAGGTAAAGGATCAAAGTTTGAGTTCCAAACTCTGAGAAACTGGTTAATAATTTTTTGTTCATCCGGTATAGTTTCCATCCCCCTGCTTTCGGTTGTTTATCAAGGTTTTAGCAATGCTCTTAGCTCGCTTTTATCCTGTTCTGCATGTTTCATTATTTCCCTCAGCCATCTGAGTCCTGAGGACACTGAGGGAGAGATTGTTGGATTTACAGGTGAGATCTGGACAGTGTCTGTGAGCTGATTTACAGGCGATGAGGAATCAGACTGATCTCATGGTGATAAAAACAACAGGTTTTAGCGGTGCCAAGGGGGATTAGCATCCACACCCAGGGCTCAAGAGCTAACAGGAACAAGTGTTAGCTACAATTAGATTTTGAGAAAGCCCTAAATCTGGATGAGTCCCCCTTCAGATGGAGGTTCTGATTCTCTTTTACGGTGCATCAGGTGCATCCCGACTGAAATAGCATTAACCATTAGCCAAACTGAAAAATTGCTAAACATGTTGCACTAATGGCTAATTATTACTCAAATAAGAAGCACAGCTGCACACGGCAGGTTTACAGGATTCATTCCTTCAGTTATGCACACCTCCGTGCTGTATAAGGATGGAAATCGCACCTTACGGATCCAATCAATGCTAAAAAAAAAGGAATGCTGCATTATACATGAGACTGAATAACAGCAAAATAAAAGAAAATGCGTTTTTGATTTAGTATCTAATTAAAAAAATCCCAGTAAGTTCATGTTGAAAAAAAGATCTAATATCCAGACAAAAACCCGGTGTTGAATGATGTGATGTGATGGACTTGATGGATGAGAGGATCTGAGGAACGCGGTGACAGATAAATTTGATTTAGCCAAATGAGAAATAAGAGAGAGTGAAAGAGAGAGTGCTAGGAAGAGAAAAAAAGGAAGACAGAAGGAGCGAGCTGCATCTGTATCGATATAAATCAATTATCAATCGATAGCACTTTTCAATTTGCATGAATTAAGGAGCACTGTGGAGCATCTTTTATTCTTGCTCTGTCCTCCGCTATGAGATGGATGAGGACCACTCTTTGTTCCTTCTTTTCTCTGTCTCTCAGTTCTTTTCTTCGTGACCGTTTGTCTCTCTGAGCTTGGAGGTGTTTAAAAGGTGACATTGGTCCATGCAGGATGAGAGAAGACAACATTGGAATTGACAGTGAGAAGTGAAATTCAATTCATTCACACTACTTTAAGTGAATAAGATCTGGCACAGAAGCCTTGTCCAACATCGTCCTGAATCGTCCTGCATCATCCCTCATCGTCCTGCATTGTTCCTGTATTGTCCTGCATCATTCCTCATTGTCCCACAATGTCCTGCATTGTCTCCCATCATCCTGCAATGTTGCGCATCATTCTGCATTATCCTGTATCATCCCACCTCAACCTGCATTGTCCCCCATCATCCTGCATTGTCCTTCTTTGTCCTGCATTGTCCCACATTGTCCTACATCATCTCTCATAGTCCCACACTGTCCTGCATTGTCTCCCATCATCCTGCATTGTCCTGCAACGTTGTGCTTCATGCTGCATTATCCAGTATCATCCCACCTCGTCCTGCATTGCCCTCCATTGTCCTGCATCGTCTCCCATTGTCCTGCATTGTCCCACATCATCCTGCATTGTCCCCCATCGTCCTGCATTGTTGAACATCATCCTGCATCCTCCCGCATTATTCTGAATTGTCCAAAATCGTCTTGCATCATCCCCCTGAAACTAAAGAGTACAGTATAAACTAAAATCATATCTTAGAAAAAAAGGACTAATCTAAATAAAAAATGATTGATTGGACTTTATCCTGAAATCAAGCTCTTAGTTTAGATCAAGATCATAACCTAGATATTAAAAAACCAAAAACAATGTTCATAGTCCCAAACTTTTATAGGTATAGTTATAATTAAAAAATAAGTCATAATCTATAAATAATAAAATAGTATGAGCTAAAATAAATTAAATACAAAAGCATGATCTAGAAATGAACATTATAATCTAGAAATAAAACCTTAATCTAGAAAATAACCATGTTGGTCTCAGTCTATAAATTAAGGTCACATTTTAGATATTAAAGTCATAACTAGAAAACAAAATATCATAGCCCGGAAATGAAGGGACTTATCTAGAAATAAAATCAATTCAAAATCAATATTTAAGTCATTTTCTAGATATTATAGTCATAGTTTACAATTAATGTTGCAATCGTGAAATAAAAGCTGCAGATTTAAGTCATAATCCAGAATTTGGTTTTTAATCCCGTAATCAAAATCCTGGTTCAGAATTAAAACTAATAATCCAGAAAGAAATACTGTGAACTAGAAATTAAAGTCATAGTCCAGAAATATAGATCACAATCATAAAAAGAAAAAAAGCTGTCATCAATAAATAAAGGACTTAGAATAAAAAAAAAGTTCTAATAAAAAAATATTCTTTTTTCTTTAAGTTCTTATGAGGTTCCTCAGAGGTTCTTCTCTTTCTAAAAAGGATCTTAAACGCTTAAAGAGATTTCTTAGAGCACTCTGGGTCTTTGCACTGGTAGAACCCTGCAGTCAATATTTTATGAGGTGTACACATCCTGTTCTTCACTCTGTTCCTCACCGTGTCCACCAAATCCAATCCAGTAATTTCTCTGAACCTTATATAATGATTAAAAGTAGCACTTACAATTTCCTTCCAGCTAAATGTGAAAGCATGCGGCAATGAAATACGTCCCCAAACTCACACTTGTCATCTGTGAATTGCAGGAGTCTATTGGGAGGAAGTGTGAGCACAAGAACCTGTGTGTGTGTGTGTGTGTGTGTGTGTGTGTGTGTGTGTGTGTGTGTGTGTGTGTGTAGACATCAATTCTGGGGCGGTAATATTTGTGGGCGAGTGTGTTTACTCCGAGGCCCAGCTGCACTAATGTACTGTTAATCATGCTGCCTGTGTGACTGGCAGGGAGTTAAAGTGCACTTCCAGAGCATCGCTTATTACCACCTTCCACCATAAACACAAGTACATACACACACACACACGCACGTGCGTGCATAAGCAAAGTTCATGTGTATATACACTTACACAATCACACATAAATACACATGCTCTGGTACACACACACACACACAGTGCCCTGATGCAAGCGTAAATCAGATGGGTTGTGACACCAGAGACAAATGGCCAATAAAAGTGCCAGGGGTGTTAACACACATGTTTGGGGCACAATCAAATCAATTTCCTTTAAGTAGCCATAAACATGTTGTCTTTTAAAAGGCCCAAGCCGGGGCTCCATTATGCACCAGGTTCTCCAATCATGCCTGCCAGAACAAGGGTTCCTGCTGTGGCTTAAATCTCTCCTCGTCCCTCCAAACCCCTTTTGAACGAAGTAAGAAGTACTACGAACCCGAGTTCGCAACGACAGCGTCCCATAAATCACGTTTCCCAAGAAGCTCCATGACAAAAACCAAAGGGACGAGAGCACAGGGGGGATCAGGGCTCAGCAGGAGGTCAAGGTCCAGAGATCGGCTTCTCTTTGACTCCAGGTTGCAGGATGCCCTGCAGGCCTCCAAGGACACAGAACAAGGAAGCCACCTTGTGCTCATGTTCAAACACTTTATTGTGCCTCTAGACAAAGTTGCTTTCTGTTCGCAATACAAAAAAAAATAACTACATTCAGGGCAGCGTTCTTTTTCCACATTATCATACCGGTTTTTGACTTGTTCCTCAGGAGGTGCAGGGAGGGAAAGCAAATGAAGGCGATGCCTCTCCTGCTGGGTGAGATTGTAATTGTAATTGACCAGAACAAGTCCTTACATATGAACCCTCTGTAAACTGCCCCCCACCACATACGAGCCGAGAGGGGGGGATCTGTTTCTCACTCGAGGGACACGGCACTTTGAAGCAGACCCAGTTAATATTCAAACCCTCATTAAAAATGAATCAACGGGCTGTTAAAAAAAGGAAAACTGGGTATATATGAGAAGCGAAATCCAGGCATTTATTTTTAATTATTCTTTATGTTTTAAATTTGTCCAGAATGCTCCCCCGGCCCCTGTTATAGGCAACTAAAGACACAAAAACGGTAAAATACCCACGTCGAGAGCAGTTGTAAATCCCAAATTGGGGCAATCTTTCGCTGGATTGGTCCGAGGAGACCGTGGTTCATTTCTCTTGTTGAAATATTTAAGAGCTTCTCATTGGCCTCAGAGGCACTGAGGAGGATCAGGTCGAGTGTGTTCACTTTCCACCAGCTCTTATAGACCAAACTATAGAAAAGAAATGCACAAGGTTGGTTAGACGCTATTGCTGGATCTATGGATCGTCCCTGTGGTCATGTCTGTCTGACCCTTTACCAAACACAATTTCTCTAATGTCATTTATGGACGAGGCCAAAGAAGCCGCTCTGTCATCGGGACTCAGTGAAGAGGCAAGAAACGAGGACTGACACATGACTGATTCGGAGATTTGTGCAATCAGACAGCTCAAGCCCCATCACTCATTTTGAAGAAACCTTCTGCTCGACCCAACCAACCAACCACCCGGGTTCAGAGCGCGTCAAACTGGAAATTAATACATTATTAACTCGACCATGAAGGGGGTCAGGGCAAATTTATCCAGACTAATCAAATCATGAACAGCCTGGTTTTAAAACAAGTGTGTAAATGTTCTTGCCTGTGTAAACCGAATGCTAAACATCTTTTATGACATTTTTCAAATTCGTTTATGAGTTTTTTATAAAGTTGTCCTTTCTAACCCCTTTCTCTTCCTGCAGGACATTTGCCCTAGAAAGTGCCCTATGAACCCATAACCTTGTTGACCACAGGGCCTCTCTCCAGCCTCGGGCCAAGCTGCCAAATTACACACCGAGCCGCTCAGCAAACGTGATCGATGGTTCTATTCATTGATAAAGTCGTAAGTGAACCTGAACGTATTCAGCCAACACTTCCGATCAGATGAAATGAAGCTGACCTTCATCACCAGGTGAGAACATGAAGCATCAAGAACCTGCCATTTTTGCCCCCACACAGTGTTGTGTCATTAGCATATCGGTCATATACAGTATATTACACAATGTTGTGTTACTGAAGAAGAATATGTATTAATGCCATGGTGTGGTGAACTTAATTACTTAATTGGCAGTGAATGGAAAGATCAGATTTCGACAGACGACAAGGTCATGAGTTCAGATCCCAAACCCACCAAGCTGGGTCCCTCAGCAAGGCCCTTAAGCCTTTAGCTGCTCAGATGTATGAATAAGATAAATGTTACTTTTTTTATCCCTTTATAGATACATTCAAAGTTCTGGAACATGCAATAAGTTAGATCTGATTTCTCTTGTTCTTCTCTCTTGATTTTACTAAGCCGAACATCTGTCCGAAACGCATCTATATTGAAGATGTTGACACTAAAGACTCCTTCAATAGATGTTGCATAAACTCTGCACGACCCTCGATGTACCATCCATCTGAAATTTGATCACTTTATATCTATGTTCTGGAACATTGACACTAAAAGTTATTGGTTCTCTTTTAAAGTTAATAAGAAAAAACAGTGTAAACACGTCTGTCCTAAAGATACCTGAAAGTAACCTTTACTGGTACAAAGCACTGATACTGGAGACTCCTTTCTTCCATAAATGTTACATAAACATTTCCTTAAAGAAAGTAGGAAAAACTTTTATAAATCACTATGAAATAATCCTTTGAAATTTAATAGCCAGATCTAAGATGGCTTTAGCTGATAGTTGAATCAGGAGGAATTTTGAAGCAGGCCGTCATTGCAGTATGAAAAGAATGATTGTGTTAAAAACGAAAAGCGAGGTCAGCCATCCTGCTCAACACCTGAGGCATGTTCAGATAACCATTACCCAGTCTCAGGACGTGGTACCACAAGCTGCGTTTTCCCACCTCCTGGCACGTGCCGGGTTCCATTTCTTTCTGCATGATTTCTCCAAAGTTAACACCGCCCGTGTCAGCACCTTCTCCGACCCTCACCCACACAGGCCCTGTAGAGACCATGTAGGGCGTGTAGGGCACCACTGGGAGTGGATGAGTGGGCGAGGAGAGGGCACAGGCCTCAGTGTGTAGGCAGCCGGCGGGTTAATTTTTAACCAGCTCTTATCCAGACCCCAGACCCCCAGTGCTTGTTAAGACAGGCGTGATGGATGGGTTCAGTCATTGTGGCCAGTGTTGGGACTCTGGTTTGTAGAGCTGTAGGCCTCTTGTTAATCTGATCTTTCCATCCAGAACAGACAGCTGAGTAAAGCGCAGACAAACAATAAGGTTTTTTGTTTTGTTTTTTGTTTTTTAGTCTGAACAAAATAAACAATTATTATTTTATCTATTATACAAGTTAGCATGAGTTCATTATCTTCAATAGCTTCCCATTTGAGATCAAGTCACCATCTGGATCAGCATCCAACATCTGATTTGGAATTTCTTTGAACAGATATCCAGATTTAAAGATTATTATTCCACTGAAGCGTCTTGTATAACAGATGTTGTTCCTTAACAGCTTTACAGAAATTAATAGATTGTAAATATAAATTTTGTGTCAAAACATTTGTCCCTAATAAGTGATTTAGTGGCAACTGTAGCAAAGAAGAACATTCTGAGATGATATAAGGAAGAACCCTTGAGAAGAACCAGACTCAGAAGGGAACCTCATCCACCAAATGTCCATTCATTCATTATTGTTCTAACTGAGGAGACCGATGAGTTTCCTCTTTCAGAATTCTTCTGGTACAAAAGTTCTTACTGGACACATTTAGTAATGAAATTACAATTAACAATTTTTAATGTAGCAACATTAAAGGTGTTCAGTAAAAACGTTGGTCCTCATCGGCTGCGGGACTCGTCATGTTATTGATGGAAAATATGACGCATGCTCGGACCAAAAAAACAGTAAAACAGATGCACGCATGCAAGAGTCTCAGGTCAGCTTGAAGAACAGCACGGTTTCTTTTGTAATTTTAGTGCATAGAAAAATATTACTTATAATCTTATACTCCAGTACTCATGTTAGTTCTCACTCTCCAGTGTTCTGTATTGTTGAAAGATTTATGATCAAACTCTTGATGTCCCCCAGATGAGGATGGGTTCCCCTTTTGAGTCTGGTTCCTCTCAAGGTTTCTTCCTCATAACATCTAAGGGGGTTTTTCCTTGCCACAGTCGCCACGGCTGCTCATCAGGGACAAATTCACACCATTCACCTTCACTGTTGATTTCTGTAAAGCTGCTTTGAGACAATGTCTGTTGTGAAAAGTGCAATAGAAATAAACTTGACTTGACATTTTATACATTTTCCTTAATCCTTATACAATACAGCGTTCTGCAACCAATCACTGACGCATTACTGTATTGTTATGTTCAGCTACATTCCCCATTGTTTACTTTTAAATAACATTACAGTCAATAAGCTTCAGATGTCATCATGTAATTCTAATCAAATATAAGGGTTCTGGAAGGTTCCTGAAATGGTTCTACCTGGAGCTTTTTGTAGAAGAGAAAACACTGCTGTAGTGATTGATGTAGAACTATTATTCATGCTTCATTAATACGTTAGAAAAACTTAAAAAACTAAAAATTTATAGACAAAAGTGTTTGGACACCTGACTTTTCCAGACATATGTTTCTTTTTTCTCAAACTGTCTCATGAAATTTTCCCTTCACTTCACAACCCAAACCTGACAATGACGATGTCCCTGTGCACAAAAACATGGCTTGGAAGATGTGGAAGAACTCTTGCTATAAACCCTATTGAACACCATTGGGATGAATGTGATTAATTACTAACACCCTTGTAGCTGAATGAAACTCCAAAAAAATCTAGAAGAACAGAAGAATGGAGCTCATTATAACAGCGAATGGAGTCTCAATCTGGAATGGGTTGTTTTCAGGTTTCCACAAACATTTGTCCATATCGTGTGCATTCCAGTCATCTGTAGCCTCAGAAAGCCGTAAGCTGTGTTTCATTCGTAGCAGAAAATGAACTCAATCGAATTGTAATGAAGTGTGAACGCGGACTTGTACAATAATTAGGGGTCGTAATGCCTCCCGGGTGTGTGTGCATGTGTGCCCCTGCATCGTGAAATGTGTGTGTGTATATATGTATAGGATAGAAATGAAATGAGAGAAGTGAGAGAGAGAAAGAATGAATAAGAGAAAGAGAAAGAGCGCTACACCTCTTTCACTTCATTTTCGAAAAATCCCGCGCGGACTCATCCATCACGGCGGCCTAAACCCGCGGCTGACACGGGGTTAACAACTTGACATAGACATGGAGCAGTGCATGGCTTCAGAGCACAGGGAGGGAGAGAGGAATGGAGAAAGGGATAGAAAGAAGGAGTGAGTGTGCGATGTGATGGAGGTGGGGACGGAAGTAGAGGTTTATAAACCTGAATTCTGAACAAATAGCGGGGGAACTTTTTTTTTGTTTTTTTTTTTATGACAATTAGCAGAAAGACACACAGAGAGAGAGAGAGAGAGAGAGAGAGAGAGAGAGAGAGGTGAATGAAAGTGAGCTGCGGAGGAATAAACACGTCTCTTTCACCTTAATACGAGTCCCCTCGGCGTTAGCGTGAACGATGGCGCCGAGAGCAGGCCCCGGTTTTTAATTGCACTTAAAGCCGAATGGCAGAACATCAATCTTGATGAGTGGATCTGCATCCCTGCTCTCCCAGACCAATCTATCACCATCCACACACACACACACACACACACACACACACACACACACACACACATACACATACAAATTACACAGACCCCATCTGCACATTTCCGTACTCACTCCCTCCTTAAAAGAAAAAACCCCAGAGTCGGTGCAGACACTAACACGGTACACAGTACACACTAGTGCTGATAATTTATCCCACACACACACACACACACACACACACACACACACACACACACAGTTCTTGGAGAGAGCTATGAGTTTAAGGGGATGATGTCACAGTGATGTAATGCGGTGCAGTTTTTGCACTCGGTGGTGCACTTCCACGGTGATGAGCGTGACAACCTGCTCGAGTGTTTAACTACCGCCGCACTGGCACGATGCAAAGCCGAGCCCGACGTTTCAGACACTCTGCATGTGTGTGTGTGTGTGTGTGTGTGTGTGTGTGTGTGTGTGTGTGTGTGTGTGTGTGTTCCAGATATCAGGAGAGGCAAAAGAAAAAAATTCTAGGATGCATCCATGAAAGTGAAAAGTTTCCTGGAGATGCACATAGAAAGCTGGTAGTGATGATGTAATTGAAATAAATGGGTCAGTGTTAAAAAAAGAAAGAAAGAAACTACGATAAATAAATATGCAATCATTTGTTTTAAATAGTTTATTTATTTTTTTTATCACTAACACGAATGAATTTCTATTCTGCAATAACGCAAACATTGAAGATTCATTCATTTTCCTCCTTCGTCACGTGACTTTTCACGCATTTATAGATTTGATCATGTACGTGAGAACGTGGACGGACTTGTTCTATTCGATGTATCTATGAATGGATCGATAGAATTGTGTAATTGTTGAAAAATAGTGTTTTTGTAAACAAAACAATGTGCACGTGCGTTTTACAAACAAAACTTGTTTTTTTGTGTAAAGTTTACAAATGAAGTGATGTTTACAAAAATGGGGTGAATGTACAATTTTCAAACAAAACACAATGTGTATATACAGTTTACAAACAAGAATGCATGTGTAAACTTTACAAGAGAAAGTATGGGTTTTATAGTTTATAAAAAAGCTTGTGTTTGAAGGTTTACAAATAAAAATACACGTATGGAAAGTTTACACTTAAGAATAGATGTGTAGATTTGACGAACGAAATTATGTGTATGATAGTTTACAAAAAAACTACAGGTTTGTACAGATTACAAGCAAGAATATACGTGTAAACTTTACAAGTGGAACTATGTGTTTGACAGTTTACAGACAAAACTCTATATGTGTAAAGTTTACAAGTCGAATTGCAAATACGTACATTTTACAAACAAAACTATATGACAGGTTATGAATAAAAGTATATATTTAAAGCTTTTTAAACAAAACTATAAATATGTACAGGTTACAAACAAAACTACGGATGTGTAAAGTTTACAAACATCACTATGCAAATGTACGTGACTGGTACTAAACATAGTCCATTTTTTTTTTCTTCTCTCATAAGGAATGAAGAGAAATCCCTCAGTGATCTGTCATTAATAATCTCTCAGGAGAAACCCGGCGCACGTGTCCGTTCACGCCGCTGTAAATGTCATTACAATGCTACGTTTTCGCGCACTCGTTGTTTGGCACCGGTTCCTGGCAGACGCTTGCAGCTCTTCCATCTGTGCAGAGCGTAAAAGCGGTCATTACATTCTCCAGATTAACTCCAGCTCCG